>NC_051182.1:76091929-76247851 GCF_013339695.2 Rhipicephalus sanguineus | reverse complement strand
ATGCTCCTTGTTGCCATATCGCCCGCACTGCTAGCCGTATATTTACTGGTGAGCCTCCTAGTTCTTTTTCTCCACTGCGTGTCAACGCTTTTTCTATACAAATACCTGAAAACCTTCTCTGCCCATCTACTCTTCTTAATTTTCCTCAGCCTCTCTTCGAATCTCATTTTGCTCTGAGCTTCCCTCACTTCAAAGCCTGTCCATCCCATATCACCCTTTACAGCCTCATTTGTCGTCTTCCCGTGAGCGCCCAACGCGAGGCGGCCCACCGTCCTTTGATTTACATCCATTCCTGATTGTACCTCTGACTTCATGCACACCACTGAGTTCCCAAATGTAAGCCCCGGGACCATCACACGGTCCCTTCCACAGCCCTCTAAGCACCTCGTACCTATTGTATCCCCATAAAGCTCTGTGCGTCATAATTGCAGCATTCCTCTTTCCCTTTGCTACCGATGCTTTATCTTGTACCTCCATATATCTATCCCCCTCGCCATACTCCGACTCCGAGGTACTTGTACTCGCGCTTACCCTCGGTATTTTTTGGCCCTGTATGAAGACCGCATGGTCTTCGTGATCATTGAATACCATCAATCCACATTTTGTTGCACTAAATCCTAGTCCTAGAGCCTCACATTCCCTTCCGCATATATCTGCCAGATCGTCTTGACTGTCCGCAAATAAGACATAAAATAGACCTGGAAGTTTCTGCTCAACCATCGTGCCGACCTGTTTGTGTGACAAATTAAATCCAATGTTGCTACCTTCTAGCGCTTTTTCCATCCTCACCATGTACAGCATGAATAACAGCGGGGACAAAGGACATCCCTGTCTCAGCCCCTTGCTAATTTCAACGCTGTCCTTGCTACTTATTCCTTATTTTCTCGGTATATTTCCCTCAAAAGCTGTATACAGTCGTCCCCTATGCCCACTTCTTTCAATATATCCCACAAAATTTCCTGATTAACGTTGTCATACGCCCCGGTGATATCTAGATAAGCTACGTATAAGGGCCTGTTTTCTATTTTCGATATTTCTATACACTGGGTAAGAACAAACATAGTATCGTCTAACCGCCTGTCGATTCGAAATCCATTCTGAAGTTCTCCCAAAATATTATTTTTGTTCCACCCACGCTTCTATTTTTAATTTTACTGCCTGCATCGCCAACCTGTATAGCACCGACGAATGTTATCCTTTTCTCCCCTGCCTTTATAGATTAAGTTCATTCTACTTTTTCGCCAACTGTCTGGTATTTCCCTTTCCTGTAAGCACTTTTCTACGGCTTTCAGCAGTGCTTCTTTAGTGTTATGTCCGAGTTCGTTAATGAGGCTGACGGGAACCCCATCTAAGCCCGGAGTAGTGCGCTTAGGAATTTTTCCTTCTTCCAACGGCAGCGCCGCGGCGCGGAAGTTCACCGCAAAAAGCCCTCGCTCCTCCTCCTCCTATGTATTCGCGCGGCGCTTTGGTCACTCTAGTAACTCTAGTGACTCTAGCTCTGCTATAGTGTTCTAGAATATTGGGTAGTGAGCCCACTCTCCGGGGAGAGGGTACGTTGCCGCGTTGCCGCGGCGCAAAAATATGTAAACGAGTTTTCGTTTTCCTGAGTGCCCGCGTGGCGGCGCTACCATCGTCAGCAATGGGAGCCTTCGCCCCGCTGCTGTAGGGCTGCTGCTGTGTTTCGTCGTCGCTGCAGGTTTTCGGCCGAGCATTGCTTCGTCAATACGTTTCATTTTTCAGTTCCTGTAGTTGTGAATAATGTAAATTGGTAGCAAGGCTTGTTCACGGGCTGCTTTTCATGTGAAGAACTCCGTGCAGACAGCATTTTAGATGTGCTGACCATTGTGAAAGCAAGGCTTTGGCAAGAGGTTGGGTGCCGAAGCCATGCCTCAATGCTCTCTCAAAAAATAATCCAATTCTATGTTGTTACGCGACTTCATTTTTACATTAAGGGGCTAAACACAGACAGAGCAGGAAAACGCCAAAAAGCAAAGCACTTCAAGATAAGCCGCTGCACTTAAATTTTTTTTCCTTGCTATAGAAGATTTTTTAAATTTTATTATTGTTCCTGCGTTTAGGTTTTACAAGTGTAGGTTAAACTTGAAGTATGAATCTTCTCTGAATATTCTTTTTCTGTTTCACTGACCCAAATACAAGAAAATGCCAGATTTGAAAAACAAGCAAGATAGTATGTTAATTGCCACTCGCCATGCATACTATAGCAATAAACCCTTAATTCAATTGTGAATGGTGGCTTTGGTCCTTGGCGTACCATCAACAGTGCGATTAATATGATCTACCAGAACGTCAGTAGATCTGTATAAAAATGCACGTGTTTGAATGGAAATGTGTCTATTATTTGTCCTTTTTTTAGTATTTCTTCTGATTCAGTGTCTTCACTTATTGTGTGAACAATATGTGTTGAGTATTCATGTGCTTTTGTGAACTTTTTAAATTTATGCTATGCTAAGTATGCTATTGAAAATATTTAGCGTCTCTTTGTGAGTATTTTTCTAGCATCTATTGGGCTGTTTAGGAGACATGCTTTTTGCCGCACACGCTGATAAGTACAAAATGGGGCAAGGCCCTCTTCAAGCTATTTCAGCTTTTTTCCATCTGTTTTCACTTTAAAAAAAATGAAAGTGATTGATACGCATGGCTTTTGTGGAGTATAAAGGTCATTTGCTGCCCCACCAAATAAACTTTTCACTTATTTCCGCGAACGATTGTTGTCTACATTTTTCCACACCTTCATTACAAATTCATTTTTCTAAATACGGGAGTGCGGACAAATAGTTCTGTAGAAAAGAGTGCATATGAACCTTTGAGGCATATTATAGTGTCAGCAGAATTGCTAACTGAATTTTGCACTCAACTGATAGCGGTGTTTGCATGCAATTTCTTACACAAATATAATTTCCAGCATGTGAGGGGTCTTCAAGAAGCAAAATCTGATTGCATGGTCTACCCTTACTTTCGGTCTTTTATTTTTGGGCATGATTAGGATAGGTCTTTCCTGCTGTGCACTCCCACACATTTTCTTGCACTTTTCAGGAGAATATATCAACTGAGAGCGCGTAAGGTGCTTAAGTTTGTAGTAATATTGTTTTATTTAGTGAGAGTATGACCTCACTAAAGCGACTACCGAGTACAAACGCTAGCATGAAATATTAGTCTCTTTTATCTAAGGCAATCGATGTCAATGCACGTTAAAGAACCCCAGGTGGTCGAAATTTCCGCAGTCCTCCACTACGGCGTGCTTCATAATCAGAAAGTGGTTCTGGCACGTAAAACCCCATAAATTAATTATCTAAACGCAATAAAACTGCGAGATCTTTTTTTTAAGCGAGAGCCCGCTACTGCAATACAAAACTGGCGGTTTACAGCATATATTGCATCCGGCGCCCGCTGATGACGCGCTCATGTTTAGCGATACTTCATGCGCCAGAACGACGGCCAAAGCAAGAATATGCTCACGCAAAAGAAAGAAAAGCAACGAAAATGGCTATGTACAGGGGTTGCACAAGAGTAGTTTGTGCTTGAAGCGCTGGCAAACTAACCTTCGCGCTGAGGGCAACAACGCGTGGCTTACATTGCAGGTGGTGGTGGCGCCATCTACCAGGTGAGACATAAAGTGCGTCAGTGCACGGCCTCCAGTCAGCCCACTACCCCTTTCTAGAACACTTTAGCTCTGCCAGCGCCACGAGAATACCCGATAACGTTACGAGAACGCGATTTGTGGCGCCATTGCTCAAAAACTTCTGCGCGATTGTCAGCAAGCTTACGCGCTTACGCTGGAGTTAGAGGACTTCGTTGTACTGGCGTCTTCCGTAAGAATCGATGCTGTTGCTACGTGTCATCGTCGAGATATCGTTAGTGAAACTGCTGCTCGAAAAACCCGCAGTTGTCTTTTGAAGCCACTGATGGTCGCAACCCCAGGCTAAAGGTACAGTTACTTTTAGTACGACGATGGAAGCCTCAAGTGCAAAAGTTGTGGATAAAATGGGGAAAGTGATGACGACCTCGCCTCATCGATGCCTGAGGACAGTGAAGCTCCCGAAAAAACCACTGGCGACGAAGCCGTCGGTTCATACGACAGCATGGAGTTATGCGAGCTAGGCCTCGTGAGGGCCACTGCCCAAGTTGTCAGTATCGACACGTGGAAGGATCAGCTAGATTTCGAACGCGCTTGTTCAGCGGCGGTGCCAGGGGAGAGGTGCTGGTTGAGCGGCGAATTGACTTCGTGGAACCGAGTTCTGAACAGCCTCGAATACGAGCTCGTCGAGACGCGGCCTGGCAGTGCTCGCCTACAGAAAGCCGACTGCGATGATTGCGACTCCGACAAGTCTGTGAAGGATGTCGCCCGCGAGGCAGCGGTTCTGATCTCATGGCTTTTGGAGCACCACCTTTGCATCGAAGAGTTAAGCCTGTATTATCCACGAGGTTACGGCCACAAGGCACCTCCAGTTCCTTTCCCAATCCGCGTGCGCCCTTCAGTTGGTTCGAATCCCGACCGCTATTTCAGACATGTGAAAATCGAGAAGGCTCCGCACCGTTCCAGTAATTTGTTCACCGATAATGAAGTAGGTGACTTGTTCGAACTTGAAGGCCTCGACACCGTCCGTGGCATTGAGAAGCTCAAGGTTGTCTCCTCCAAAGTCACATTCAAGTTTGCCGCTCAACTGGAGTCCCTGCTGCGACGCAACGCCAGCACCCTCAAAGCGGTGAAGATCACAAAAGCGAGACTGCCAAGGAATGTCGACTATGCACTGCGATGTCTCGTGAACTGCGAGTCGCTCACCCTATGCCCATATTACGACTGGGGCCGTCGTGCCCCGAGCCTGGTCTCGGTGGCGCAACTCCTGCGCACAACGAGTGCACTGAAGAACCTCAGCATTCTTATCTGCCCGATCAAAAGGAAGAAACAGCTGACCACAATTGCTGAAGCCGTCAAGGTGAACACTTCGTTGACGAAGCTCTCTGTGTCCTCTATGGAAATCAACTTTTCACCTGAGCCAATATTTGTTGCACTTGAGGCAAACAAGACCCTGAAGGAACTGCAGCTTCAGGAGTGTAACATCGGTGTGTTCTCTGGACTAGCACTGGCAAAAGCACTTTGGAAGAACACTAGCCTCCGCAGCTTGCGCATTACTGAAAGTGCTATTTCTGCCGACAGCATGCAACTGCTGGCAGCCGTACTCCGGGTGAACTCCACACTGGAAGAGATTGAGCTTTCTAGCAGGGAGTCTCTGCACTACAGTGGAATCTCCGTCCTATGTTCTTCCCTGGCCAAGAACAACACATTGAAGAAACTAACCCTTGGCAAGTTTCGAGCCACCAGACAGGAACGGTATGAATTTTCATGGTTTTTCTTTTGCACACTTTTGTTTTCCATAATTACATAGTTCCATGAGTACTACACGAGTGCTGTGCACTTGTGCACAACAAGCTTTAGTGCAGAAACACAAATGGTTGTCGCACTTACCTGTCACTTTCTACAGCATGTGTATACGACTTCACAGTTGCTGCAGATCGAAGCATTCTCATAAATATGTTGTACTGTTTTCTGCGCTACCATTCCGTGATTAGATGCTCCAAGGGGAAAGGTTTCTGTTGCAATAAAGAAAACGGGTGCCATAAAAATGAGTTATTGGTCCCTTTGCAAAAGACATGCTGTCAATTTAACTATGTACCAACAGGCCCAGCTCTAGACTCTTCTGTAATTCAGCCGTATTGCCTGAATTCATACCTGCTGAACAAACAATTCACTTGCTCTCGTATTTGATAATTAATATGTTCACAATTACTTTCAGACACTTTTAGTTGAAGGAGAACTTTGCAAGCTTGTTGTGATAAACTGAAATAGTGCACAAAAGGTTGCCTTTTCGTCAAGGTGCTCATGAGTATGTTTTTCCACCACACATCCTTTAACTTAAAGGGTAAGTAAAGGCAAAGAACAATTTATGTCTGTGTGAAGCGTCAATGCTTGAGAACATCTAAAACTGTAATATGATCCACAGCAGCGTTTTAGTAATCGAAAAATTGAGGTACAACACGACCTGCGCCACCAGTGGGACGTTTTTGTACTGCAGTCTGATGATGTAGAAGGCCCTCAGTACAGTTAATCACTAGTATTCAAACTAGCCATGATAAAATAGAACATTTCAGTGTATTAAAAGATGGAATAAAAATGCATGCTGTGTATTTCAGTTTTGGAATTGTCGAAAAAAGAAAAAGAACTCCTTGGCGTTATTCTTGAAAACGACGTGGCAGCCCCAAGAGTTCTGCTTTTGCTGGGAAGGGCCGGCTGTAAGGTTGTGAAGGGCAGGCACAGCAAATGCTCCTTCGCATGCTCATTCCCGGAGGTGATTGGTCTGAATTGCGCTGATATGCGGGCCACTAAAACGTGATTTTCTTTCAAACAAAGCGCTTCCTTCACACAAAACAAGACTTACTTGTTTTCGGGAATGCCATTGCATCAATCCACATCAACGTAGTGTTTGCCTTTAGCGTCCCTTTAAACTGTAAGCCAACCCCATAAGACAGTAGATGTTTCGTAAATGTTAACTGTGATGGATGTGTGCCTGAATGAATGCACCCATACAAACTTCTTGAAATGTTCAGCCTTCCGTAAAACTGTGCAGTGCTGCTTCTGAGTAGGAACAAATGGCAACATACGGTTGTGTTCAGGGGCACAGTTAGGGGATGGCAAACTTGGCATGTGCCTGTACTGAAACTCTAATCTGTCCATTATCAAAAAAAGCATAAAACAACACAAGACAATACTTGCCTGCCCATACCAGGCAGTCCCCTCCCAGACAACATCTTCCTGGCTGCACGACTGATCCTGCTGGAAAAGTCCTGATGTTAAAATTGAACTTGACTCTTAAGCCTCCTTTGTGATGTAGCTTGAAATAGGCATGTAATGTCCTTTAGCTGATTGTTGCAGTGAGGTGATGATAACAGCACTGCTGGGTTTCACATTTCGGTTGTTCTTTCTTTTGCTGACTTCAAGGTAACGTTTATTAGTTTGAAATGTACACAGGCATTTCATGACTGCGTGTGCTTCTATGCATGGCATTCTTAGGTTCTCTGGTGTTCACCCATAGAGAGCTTGATGAATGGCAAGTGGTGTTGCGTTGTGGGCTGCACACAATTCCTGTATAATTACGACAGCTGTTACTAAACACTCGCAGTTAACGGTTATCCTTCATCTCGGTATTAGAGTGTTTTGGATAGCAGTGCCAGTTTACCGCACGGAAAGCACTGTAATACTGCATTGGCTGAAGAGTGCACATGCGTGAACTTTACCATATGGAAACACTTTCCGTAATGTACACCGGGTCCACCGTGACTGGGTCTACATCCGTATACAGTAAGCTGCGCATTGTGCGAAAAGTAGCTCATACTTGGCCTATATTAAATTTCATAGGTCCCATTGACACGATGTTAAACACCGCTATCCATAAACTTATGCACTTAGAATAACAGAGAGCTCAGCCAGTTGGTAAGTATTCATTCTAAAAAGACAGGGCGTGCTAACACGGACACAAGAAAGAAGTCACTACACCACAAATGCTAACAACTGAAGAGACGATTTTTGTGCATTCTTTGTTTTCTGCCATTGTGCGTCTCTTCAGTTGTTAGTCGGCATTTGTGGCGTAGTGACTTCTTTCTTGTGTTCGTGTTTGCACGCCCTGTCTTTTTAGAATGAACTTATGCACGCTTCCCATCACAATATTAAAAAATATTAAGTTGTCTGCAGACTTCTTAGCGTTAGCATTTTACCCGATCCCGGCAGCCACAAACTTGAGCTTGGGCAGCCTGGACGGATGGTGCCATCTGGCAGTGTAGTGCACAACCAGGCAAACACATAAATAAACAAGTGTGTTCTACTTCATGGAAGAGGAATGGCAATTCTAGTTGACCTCCAAATGTGTCCGAATTGCAGCTGTCATTCTCCGACAGCTCCAAGGAGCTTGGGCACGTGCCACGGCCAGTCACAAACATGGCAAGGCTGGTGCTGCATGATCACCCGCTGCAAGCTCTTCGCAGCTTTCATAATTCACACTGGCGGGAACAGCATGCCTTGCACAATTTCCCTGTTTTACAATCTTGCACGTCGCAGGAAAGCAGTAGTGCTCAGTTGGGCTTCGAATTCGGTGTAACGCTTTATTTTTTCAAATTATTCTCCAATTTGCTGGGTGTTTCTACCATTGGGATTGTGACAGAAACATCACAGGAACATAGAAGCACCATTACCCTTACTTGGTAAAAAAAAATCGCTGGAGTTGGCTTCTAAACATTTTTTTGCATACTACCCCTTCAGTACATTCAACAAAAAGCCACCTATGCTTTGTGTCGCAGAGTCGTTGCTTATACACACCTGGATCGGTCATTCTGAGATTTGAAAGCCTGTAGAGGATGGAGAATGCAACTTTCACATCATGCCTCTTGGCTACCTTCAAATTGTGTGGGAGTTTGTGAACGTCAGTCACTGCAGCCACGCGTCCTTGTCACCTTGTTTCGTCCTTGTCTGTTCATTGCGCTGCAGTTTTTTAATTCGTTTTCCTTTATGTTGAATAGTTCAACTTGGTCAGTGGTGCCCGGTTTCATGAACACCAATTTTTGCACTACCTTGCAGGGAGGCTCTGGCGCAGACGCTGACAACAAATGATAGCTACGGCCGTGTTCAGATGTCTTGGGCAAAGCCAGACATTAACGGCCTTTGGAACGCCCTGATCTCTGCTACAGCATGCCCCGAAGAAGTGCGCCTTCGTGAGATTCCCAGTCTACCAAAGGAAGCCCTCGAGCTGCTCTTCAATGCAATTGCCTCGAGCGAGCGCGTTCGCGCTTTCCGGGCTTTGTGGGAAGGGAACGTTCAGGCAAAGGGTGCAGCTTTCTGTGAAATGCTCAAGTCTAATCGATCCATCAGAATTCTGGACATCTTCATAGGAACTGGCAATGCCAATCTCGTCCACGACGTTTTTCATGCCCTCGCGGAAAACGAAGGGATAACCAAGGTGATGATCGGCCTTGACGCCCTCGAAAGCGATGAGGCGGCCACAGACATCTCTTACTTCCTGGCTCGCAACAAGACGGCCACTTCATTTTACTTGACAACAGTGCGCCACTCTCTTTATGAGGAATTTGTGGAGGAGTTCTCAAAGGGAATGTGGCAGAACAGGTTGATTGTAGACTTCAAGTTGAATAAGAACTTGATTTGCGACGAAGGGAGCTTCACTGTTTTTGAAGCGGTGCGAAGAAACAAAGCCGCTCTGAACCGTGCAGTGGATTTCATTCTCCGGCACAAGGCAGACAGGGAGTGTGCAGAAGCCTTCGAGCTATTTTCGAAGACGCCTCTTCTTGTTTCCCAAGCTGTAAAGGTTACCGAGAAAACAGAAGGCGAGGTATTGGCAGATGTGGTCTCCGCTGCCAACTTCTTGACTGACAACTATCTCACCATCACGGGGATCGTTAAGAACTCCGTTGAATGCCATTCCGCTGAGGGCACTCAAATAGCCGCTCTGAACAAGGACTGTTGGCGTGCAATATGTCGCCATCTCAAAGTCGCAGATGTATTGGTGCCGCAGTAGAGATTGCACGAAATCCTGCTTTCATCAAATCATGCCGAATGAGTTGTTCCCGCATACTGAAAAGCATCATAAGAGCCTTTATAAACTTTTTATAAGAAGCATCAGATTTGCAACTGCAATCTCCGAAATTTGTTGAGGCGTCACTGACTGTTAGTATTCACAGCACCATGAACAAGCCATTCATGTGCTACATTTTGTGCCTGCCATTATTATTCTTGCCGTCATTTGCAGGCTTCTTACATTCTCACTTGCCATGTGCTCCTTGTTTATTAGACAATGAAATATCTGCTTATGATTACATTAGTTACCATTTTGTGAACTGTTAATTTGTTTTGTATTTGATACCGCCACACTACGTGCTGGCTGTGTTATGAGAGTCTGGTGCTGTCGTGTTTATGGTAGCTGAATCATCTTTTACTAATGTTGTTTTGGCTGTTTAACTCATTTTGTATAACCATTCCAGCTACCTCTTTACGCAAAACACATTAATGGCGCTATAATAATAATTGTTTTATTTAATAATTCTCTTCCTGTATCTTGTCTATCGTCAAACAGATCTGGCTTGATGTAAACGAACATTTTGTTTAGCCTTTGCCTGCTTTGTGCAACCTTCATTTTTTTTCTTTTTAATTTCCAATGGGCTTTATAGTTACCGACATGATTTCGGTTGAATTTCATATTCTGTCAGTTTTGCATAGGTAAGGTTCGCTGTGTTCACACTATCCGACACTGAGGCTTCTTTTATATAGGTGCAACGCGATTACACCTTTTTTAGCTGTTGAAATGGTTTTAGCTGTTGAAAGAGGAGCACTGTCCTTGGTACCGCATTTTAGCACTGCCATACTTTTAACTAATTTACCATTCTCAGCAATATCTGTAATTGTCGCAGCTGCTCTTAGGCACTTTCTGCCTGCCAATACTTCAGTCTTGCTGTGCAATAGTTGGATTCATATTTTTATGAATCATGGTAGAAGCATCAGTTATGATTATGTTTACGACTGTAACTGTTAGTCAATGTACTGGCTGGTTCTCAGCTATCTATGCAGTGCATTTTTTAGCTGCACCTACTTTCATTCCTGGCGGAGATTTCTGTATATTTTATTTTATTTTGGGTAGTATCCCAAAACTTGTGTGATTTTGTTTTTTTTCTCCGTAAGTGGTTCTTATGCTATGTAGCGTTACGGACATTTTATTGTTTTCTAAGTCATCATAGCTGTGGTGCTCACTGTGTTCAGTATTGTGAAAAAAGTGTTATTAATAAAGCTTGCGTAGACTCTGCTTGCAATATGCCTGCTGTGTGTTTTTTGTTATAACCGTTATTGAGGATCGTAATTACCTACTGTTGGGAATGACATGCATCTGCTAAAAAGTGAACAATTGCTAAAGTCTCCTGGCTGAAGTCACAGTAGGTGAAGTTCTGCATTTTGGGCCCTTTTCAGAACATTAATTGTAGTTTCGATTTCCACTAGACTTGTGCACATTACAGACGAAGAGTAACTGCTTGCAATTACTCCAGTCAGAAATTTTATTTTCTACATTAAGCAGTTACTGCCTCATGGAGGTAACTAATGAATTACTCAAATGCCATAGATTACTCTTAAGGACTCGTTTTTCTTTGTTAGACACAATTTTAATGAGAACTAACAGACAACAATGCCAAGGAAGGTATAGGGGATGTCATTTGTAGTAATCAGGATATAAATGTGAAGAAAACTAAAGTGGACGAAAAGATAACTTGCGCCAGCAGGGCGGCAATATTGTGTCTAACAAAAACGAGCCCTTAAAAAGTCGTCGTCTTTCCTTCATTCATAGAGAGGGTCTCATTCTGGCAGACTTGATGCCTTCAGGTAGTATGTGAGGGATTATTGGTCAGCTGCCAGCTCATAAAGAAAAAAAAGATCACTGTGCTATGTGACGCCAACAGGCAGAAAAAGTGTTCCACACTCGCCGCCATGGCAGCGATTGGTGGTGACTAACACTCCTAGGTTTAAATGCACATATATACCCCATAAAGTGGACAGGAGGATGACCGGTGCCGTAGCTCAGTGGTAGAGCATCGTGCGCGTTATTCGAAGGTTGCAGGTTCGGTCCCTGCTGGCGGCAAGTTATCTTTTCGTCCACTTTACTTTCTTCACATTTATATTCCGATTACTACAAATAGCACCCCCTATACTTTCCTTGGTATTATTGTCTGTTAGTTCTCATTAATATTGTGTTCAACAAATGCCACAGATTACATTTGCATTACTTTCCTTCCACTTTTCTGTGAAGCATTCATTTACCTTTTTGCTCCAGAGAAGTAGATTATGATATGGTCTTCCCTCAAATGGAACTGGTTGCACTAGGAAAGATCCCGTGATTTGGCAATGCTGCAAATCGCGCTAGAGACCTCTCATCGGAGGGCAGTCTCTAGACTATCACGTTACTTTTGCGGGTTTTTAAGGTACAAATAATCCTCAAACATATGAATGAGGTGCTTATAAAGAGACAAAAGTGCAGGTGTGGTTTCATGGTGCCTTGTAGGGGTTTCTCGTCGGACTTTGCAGGCGTGCTTTTGTAATGTCAAGGCTTGCACGTGTGTACTCTCTGCGCTATATCCTTCCTCGAAGCATGAAACTGCCATTAATGTCACAAAGACGGCGAATTTGTACAAAAGAGGTTGGGAGCTTTCAAGTGTGAGCAGCAAAGCACGAGCATAGCAAGAAGCCGAATGTGGTGGTGACCATACGGCCTGTACTACTTGCCGTTAAGATTTAAAAATTCTGAGTGCTCGGGTTTGCCCGTTGAGACATGCGTATTAATCATGCTGCTGTGTTCAACACCTGTGGGTCTGCTACTCTTGTTCATGGCAAATAAAAATGTCAGAAACGGCATCTGCCGTTATAAGTTTGTCTTGTGAATAGAGAAATAGTTATATAAATTGATCGCACAGTGCATTAGTTCAATTACACTGACCATTTTCAAATGAAAATTCAATCGTTTAACAACAAATGCCAAAAAACGCAACACGTGCATGTATTAAACTGCGTGCAAGAGATTTCCACGCTAAAACATCTCTTGGCGAGTTTATTTGTGCTGATGAACTTTCACTAGGGGCACACACCGCAATGTCCAGTGGGGTGTGGTAAGCAAAGTAACGCTTGGTCAATGGAGTCGCATGAAATAATCCGCTGTTCATGCAAAGTTCACATACGAGGCATGCCTCCAGTATACTACAAGGCTGGAACAAGTTCAAGGGGTAATTGGGGATGTTAAGTTTTTAGCCTCATTGTGGGGAGAATGCGTGCCTGCCCCCTCCTCAGTCAACTCTGGGTCCTGCAGTTCAGTTTTCTGAAAGGTGTAGTAGAGTCTGACAGTGATGGTTTGAAATGTATGACGCAAACCAAAAAACCAGGTAAAGAAGCGTTTTAAGAGTAAGACAAGACGTTTGAATACTAACTCAGCCCCTTGCTCAAGGGTGACTGGCATGCACCATAAAAAGCAATATATATGCACTGACGACTCCTTTCTTCGGTCAGTAGGGGCCACCAAATCCATTTCTGAAGACCTGGTGACGGCCATTAAAATGAACGCTTGGTAGCGCTCCTGTCAAGTGACATTTCTGGGTGTCGCCTGTACATTCGAGGACTTCACGAAAAGCCACTTCGGTGGTTGGCTTCAGGGTCAGTAATGCAGAAATCGTCGTGATGTGGTAATCCTTTACTTCAAACCAGTCCTTCCTAGCCCAACATATTTCTGTCAAGTGTTCACGTTTGATATAGAGCATTGCCACAGAGCACTTGCGAGGAATGATAAAGCTTTTTTTAATTTAGGAACTTTCACTTAATCAAATGAAACATAAACCTTTATCTTTATTTACCATTAGACTAAAGTGGTTGCATTATTGTAATTTTTCAGTGCCCTGAAGAACTAGACTGCACCACGTCAACAATTGTGCTGTATGCTTACTCTCATACAAATGTGTTTATGCAAAGTGTTCTTTCCCCATGCTGTTCACTGCTAGCACCATTGAGCCTCAAAACGTACGCGAATACTCAAATGAATTTCTCTCGTCGAACTCTAGCAGTACCGTGTACAGCTTGATATTATTTCGAGTTCACTCTCGCTATAGCCAAGTGTTTTGATATGGTATGTTTTGAAGTTTTACAATTCGGGATATGATGGACTTTGCTATCTGGATACTTAACAGGTTCGCAATGCTTTCTGTAAACACTTGCAGAAATCGTGGTTGTCGTGACGCGAGACCACATTGAGAGTGGCAGTACTATTTTAAAGATTCCAAGTGCAAATGTCGTGTAGCGGCGTTAAAAGAGAAATATTATATTCTGGAATTTTGTACGACAAAACTTTGATATGATTACAAGGTGCACTGTAGTGGGGGACTGTAGATTTAATCTTTTTAGTATAACCTAGGTATGACTTACTGTGTTTTGAAAGCGCTGTAACTTTTGTTATTCTTCCCTTTTTTTTGCTTCATGTGTAAAATGTTTGAAACTGTTTAAAACAAGAGCAGACAAGACAATACTTTGTCCTTTCTTGTTTTTCCGAGTGTGTGTTGTAATGGCATGAATAATGCCTCCCAATCTAGCCTGCCAACAAACATTACCGAAGTGCATCGATGATCGACGGTGGTTACTACAGTGCTCGAGCAGAAATGATAACGTAAGTGGACATGCTGTCAACAGTGTATCCGCTTCACTCAGTTGTGCCTTTGCAACCAAATGCACTCCACATCTCCGAAGACACCCCAGACCACAGAACTTGAGCAAGGCCTGCAGCGGAAGTAGTAAGACAGCATGAACACACCTTGAACATTGCTGTAACTGTCATCGCAACAATATTGCGTTGTTTCACCAGCTCGATGAAACACTGAAAGCGATGACTAGGTAGAAAGTGCTATCATGGCATGCTTCTCTGCCACTGAATGGCGAACTGCGTGGTACTATACTCGGCGACAACTTACCTTGACAGTGTAGCGAAGGCTATGGAGGCGGGGCTTCCGCACATTCGTGTTGTTCCACAAGTAGTACGGCAGCTTGCGGCTGTTTTCGGTTTTGCTTGCTCGCATCGTTATCGCATTTAGAAGACTATATACACGAAAAAATGTGAATGGGAGAAACAATTAAATTGTTCAGTGTACATTTTAGTGTCATATTACGAGCATATTTTTCTTGGAGAACTAAACAGTGCGTTTGCGGCCGCACACTGACCCACTACGTCATGGACGCCATGTTTACTTTGGAAAACGGGCATGCTGAAAAAGTGGTGCTGTCTAAGAAATGGACAGAACAGGAAGGCATTCTTGCGAAGTGAACAATAACTGTATTTTACCTACGACCTCCCGCAACTGTTTCAGTCTCATAATAAATAAAGCAGCATTTATTTCAGCAAGGCAAATGAGAAAATTATCAGTAAACTTAAGTACTATTTTTTGGCGCGGTAGCAGGCATGTGTTTCGATTCTGTAGCTCCCA
Source organism: Rhipicephalus sanguineus (assembly GCF_013339695.2). NCBI lineage: Eukaryota > Metazoa > Arthropoda > Arachnida > Ixodida > Ixodidae > Rhipicephalus > Rhipicephalus sanguineus. The sequence continues at coordinate 76,232,782 of NC_051182.1, read as the reverse complement.
CAGTGCTGTCAAGAAAAGTTATCGCCGAGTATAGAAACAAGTTCCAGCTTGTTTTGGACAAAAGAGGAATAACCATTGTGACATTTAGCCTAGCCAGATTCGTGTAGACATGTCTATAGTAAAATGTAAAATTTTGCAACTACTGGAAGGGGTCTCATTTACCTTTCTTCGCTCCACTGGCTTTCTCCGATTCTACACACATTTTATTCAACTCCCTTTCCCTCCCGTTGACGAGTATAATTGTAATGAGGTTTAATACACCAAAATTGACCCCTTCCTCTTCACCTACAGGGAGCAGACGTGATCAAATATTGTGCATATGCGCTTATGTGTGAGCAATAGTGCAAATGGCTGCACAGGCCTCAAGCGTGGTGAACGGTGCATTGATCGAGAGCATTTAGGCCTTCATTTTTTTTTTCATTTATTATGTAGTAGATATTGCAGTGTGCGAGCAATGGCAGACTATGTTTAAGAATCAAGACAAACCTCTGATACAATGAACATATTTGCAGAGTTCTTTCTAGTTATATTTGATGAAAACCTGCTGTTTGGATTAACATGGTAATGTCTTTCCTGATTGTTACAAGACACAAGTGTGACCTTTCTTTTTTTTTTTTTACATTTGGTCCCACTTGATGTGTGTGGCTGCCCACACATTGAGCTCTGTTAGACGACCATTTGAGATTGCTTACATTTATTTCATCTTGCATTCAAAGAAAAGGTAATGTTAGTCAATATCTACTATTACACCGCCAGTTTCATAATGCTTGCAAGGCTGCTTATTCAGAACAGAAATGGAAGCCTACTAAACATTTCCTCAAATACTCCATTCACTTGATGGCATCGTTCATCACTGAAACTTTGTATAAAAATATTCAAGGAACACCCAAACTTGAAGAGCTCGGGCAACATTTTTGTGGCAATTTATTCAGTGCTGCCACTGTAGTTCTATTTGTCCATTCTACAACACCATGCGCGACAAAACTGCTTGGATGTCTGCACAGTTTTTATCACTAGGACGCACAAGTGGGTAAACGTTCATTTGTTTATTTAAATCAACACATGCAAAGGGCTGCGCCATTTCGTCACACACATCCTCTCCTTCTTGAGAGCACGAAGAGAAAAACAAAAACCGCCCTCTGCGAGTTACATCGAATGCGCCTTCTCTACACAAACGAAAAAGGCGGGCCATGCGTTGGGCATTGGAGCACTGTCGAGAAGAAAAAAATATTAACACATACCAGTGCACATATCGTACGTACCAAAGACAAAATGCAATATACAAAAACTGCAAACTCTGCCAACTGCAGCCCGCGAGACGTAAACGATAAAAACCGAGTGCACCCAAAGCCAAAAACCAAAACGCATTGCTTCTTGATAGTTATGTACACACCACATAGGTTACAGCAACTGTTGCACAGTCGAATCGACAAGCTGAAGATCGGATGGCACCCAACAGCAAATAATTGAAAATTTTGGCCAAGCTGCTTGCGAGGAATGCCTCATTTAGTTGCAGTCACCATTAATTATTTCCAATACTTTCGTCAAAAAGCATGCCGTATCAGTGCACCGTTCTCTCTCGTACAACGATGCCGCAGTCGACACTTCTAGCTCGACTCGTTCGAGTGTGCGACAGCCGGTTACTCGTGACACTCCTAAACTATTCACATTGAAGCACATCACCACTTCTTTGACATCATGAAATTCGCTGCTTTTGTGCATCATTACAAAGTTGAAAAGCTGCCCTGAGCTGGTAGCGCGGCGAGAGCCACTCGGCTTTGATTAGCGCAAGCCAATCAGAGCGCTACGACTGCGCACACACTAAACCAACGCGGGTCACAAAGAGAAAAACTCGCTACACTCTTCAGACACAACATCCCCAACATATGTCCAAGAAAATGCTAAGAAAACATCAAAGAAAATCCCGAGCCAACCCCCCTCGTACATTGTTCCCTTTTCACATCACCAAAGAAACATGGGCACCTGGCTCTTCTCGGTGCCCACATCATCGAAGAATATTACACAGCTACAGGGGTTTCAAGACTTCAAAAAAATTTACAAAATGGTTATGAAATCTCGCGTTTCACTTTTCATCTTATCCCGCAAGCCTGCTGGTCGACTGAGAGTACAGAAAGGAGTCTTTTTCGCCAACAAGCTTCTGTTACAAAACTGTACCAAACATGCGAGCTGAAGTAAAGCTCCTCACTATGAAAAGAGAAAGACTAAGAGGCTATGAAACGTGTGCACACCCTAGGTATAGTGCTCCAAAATCCTCTGTAAATTCGACAAATTTGGCTCGTGTACGGCGCCCGAGAAGACTGCAAGCTCAGATTCCCTACATTACTACCGGATGGCTAATAGGAGTGAAAATTGCAGCAAAATAAGTCTCTCCTTTTGTTTTTCTGTTCGATATGGAGTGTAAATATTTATCACCAGATAGGAAAGACCAGTGCAAACATGCGTAACAACACACACCCTGCCACGGTTCAGGCAGGCCTACGCAAGTGTTCCCAGCCTAGTTAATGCACATCAAGCCATTCGGCCAGCACCCAGCAATGTGTTGTGAACTTCTTCAAGTTCAAAGAAAGTTCAGTACTGAAGAACCAATGTGCTACAGGCCTCTAACATTACATGCTATATATTAATGTGTTACAGAATAAACACAGGCTGGCCGAAGGATATGCTTTTTCTACCCCTCTAAGGACGAAAAACACTATAACTTATAACCACAAATGGCAACACAGGTAATTCTGGTTGAACCATATTTTCCAGCAAGCAGGGTGAAATCTGAATATAACAAATACAGATATCAAGAATTTACGGATATATCAAATCAAAGCTAGAAAAATTTTAAAAATTGCCAGTGTATGCACGCATGCTTGAACAAATATCGGATAAAATGTAGATGCTTCCACATTGAAATAACACCATTATAAGCAGGTCTGGTGAAGCTAAAGTAGGCAAAGAACAAAGTTTTATGCCTGACATGATAACAGCGCAAGTAGTAAGCAAAACTGCAAGCTTTTGTGGTAGAAGGCTAGGACAACGCGGCCAACACTGCCGTACATTTTGCTACGGTAATAAAATCCCGGCTGTGGACACAGCTGATGACACACTTGACAAAGAGTACACAGTGCTATGACTGAAGACTATATACACTTTTCTGCCATTTTTTTTTCAAGAAGTAGCACAGGCAATCTGAGTATGTAACGAGACATATGGCACAAGAGGTCTTTAACGGGTGGGGGAGTATACAAAGCGTACAAGAGCAAAATGCGCTTTCCATAGGCGTGCATTAAGAATGCCTGACAGCGTCGCTTGTTTGCACTGCCTAGCAGCAGTGAAGCTCTCGCGTTGGAAAGAAAGCAAGGTGAGGCCAGTGCTACAAAACTTTCCCAGCGTATAACAATGTGCAGCACATTAAGTACCAAACGAAGACAACATCTACGGTAATTTCGTTAGATTCGAGTTGCACTGGATAGTCATCGTGCAAGGTTGCAGCCGTGCTTCGTATGGCATTAATGTGTGAAGTGTATCCCACAGAAAAAGACCGACAACATTCAAGCGATGTTCTTGGAGGCAGGCTGGATGTGTATCTCACAAATTACGCTGTGCCCTAAATGGAAGTTCAACACTGCACGAATCATGACATGGAGCTAATGGGCTAACAACCACTTCTGCAGCGAAAGGGCTTTTGAAGTGTCATCTTTAACGCGCACAGACTGAATAAAAGATCCTTTTTTTAGATGACATGCAGCAAACTTAAAACAGCTAAAAAGCTAGAGCAGTGCAGTCCAGAACAGATAAGTAAGCAACCGGTAAAATCTGGAAATTTTAACAGTGGAATAAATTAAGTGCAGAGTTTGGAGAAGCTGTTTGTTGATTAGCTGCAGCATTCCATTTGCTGGTTAAGTATAGATGAAAAGGTTTCACGATCGAAGGTAAATCCACTAACTTTTTACTGAATGTTGTATGCTCCTAGTAATGGACGTCATCGGTTAAAAACATCGAAGTTTGCATGCTTAGGGATATTTACACGTAACCTGAAAGCTTACACACCACTGAAGGCAATCCACAACCACGAACACCAGTGTAGGGAACATCCAGCGAAATTTCTCAAAATACACACTGGTACACGGACTTCCATGTAGGAATACACATTTAAATCGCAAGTAACAATAAAAGCTGTTGAGGAACGAAGCAAGGCCGAAGCAAGGCAGGCACTGCAGACATACAGGAACTACCGCATTTCCCGATGTGTAATCCACAGGCTACACGCGTTTCAAAGCCAAAGGTCGCACCACGTAATATATTACGTGGTGCAGACTACACTGAAGAATTTCAAAGGCCAGTTGTCAGAGCCAAAGACTCATGACGCTGGTATCGAAATTGCCCTGCCTCATGGGCCCATTTGAAAATTAATAACTGGGCCCTGCTGTCATAGCAATATTTTAACCAGATCAAAATAGAGCAATGAAATAAGTTTGCCGCCCATAAGCAATATTTTCACTACAGCTCCCAACAAACAAGCGAATACCACACGCTATATAGTAGAAGCTGATACTTTTCACCACACGAATTTGCTTGTGAACATGTAAAGATATACAAACGAAGCATAAAGAAATATGCGATTGTCCGAGAAGAAAAAGACAGAAAATTGTTTTCCATCGAAACTACCCAAAGAAGATATCTGTGCAGATATTTGTCTGCTGTGGGCTATATACGGTGGGTGCGGACTACAGACCAAAAGCTACGGTACGTATGAAAAAATAGCTAACACAGTCGCGTGCATCGACGAAAGCATGAAATGGCAAGAGTACCGATTTAACCGAGTACAAGTACAGATGATGAATTGAGTGAATGCAAAGCCTTAACCGAAATGAATGTTGCTAGTGGAGTACCAGTGCAATCGAATGTGCAGCACAATGCACTTACAATGATAGCGTGCAGTGTATTGCTCATAATAGACGAATCGTGCCAATGCTACAGATTTTTGTTTTGTATCTGCGTAAAATTCTGTTTCTGAGGCCGCATATGTAATTGGTTTCTATCTCAACTACATCAACAAACGGCATAGATTCAAATTCTTTCTTTGCAAAAAGCTCTGTCGAAGAAAGATCAAACCACACTGCTAAATGTTCGCTAAATACGATGGACACAATGCCGGCAATACCTGTGTCACTGCATAAGTCTGCACAAACCAAATATGCTTTGTAAGAAAATGAATAATTTGCAATGCAATGCTGTGTTGCGGACTGTGCATTAAATGCTTCTGTACTTTGAAGTACAACTGCCAAGGGCTATAATCAAGCTTTTTTTTTTTATATTTCTTCCAGGGCTTCTTTGGACTCGATAGATAGCGCAGGACTGCGAGGTTCGAAAACGTACCAAAGATGTAAGTGATCCTAAAAGATGCGCTTAAATTCTACGTCAGTGTACCTAGTACGATGACTTATAATAATAGAAATTTCGTGTGCTGCAATTATCACTGTACATCTGAACTGCACTGAACTGTAATCACTGGATGCAAAATTACTTCTAGCAGATTTTTTTCACGACAAATTACACAAGGGTAATGAACCTTCACTGGACAAAGTGCTATATCAAAACGTTCTAAACAGCAGAAAACCAAGTAACATGCACAGTTTGTTCAATATTAAGGTATGAAAAATTTTATGCAAAACTTGTCATGAAATTGTTCACATTTCCAGACATAAAAGGCTCTACTGTGCAGCTACAAGCTTAAAGAATGGCATTCTGGTGATTGACAAGCCACTTCATCAGAGAAATAATTCTAGAAATTTGCAGGAGTAGTCTATGTACATTTCCCAAGGCCTGTAAAGTCATTTTCATGTTTTGCACCAAAATAGTTTGATATGAACTATGGGGCTCCGAAGCTTTTTTTTCCCCTTAACAGTGGAAGAGCTTTCAAAATCCATGCTGAAGAACAGCCTGAAAGACAAAGAGTATGGGACGAGGAAGCGCAAGGCCAAATCGCATTGCAAAATATGCGCATACAAGTACCGCCCATGACTTCTTACCATCGACAACTCGGAGGCATGTGATGTGTTTTCTCTCCACAGTGCACATCACCGAGGCAAGCTGCAAGTTGCCTCAAGAGCACCAGAATGTCAAGCTCAATCCGGTCCAAGCACGTGGCACGCATATGAGATGACATGGAAGTGCTTACCACAATCAATCCCATTAAACGTGACGCTATTCCCATAGCCCTGCCTACTTGCTAAAGATGTTCAGCACATGTGCGGTAATTACGCCATGGAAGTTAAGCATTCCTTTACACTGATCGTTAGGCTTTTTCATTTTTACATGGTTGGAATTAAATGAAGAGCGGCGCCTGAGCACACATTTTGCACGGACACGCGGCAGGTGACTGAATTCATGCATCTCAAAAGCACAACCATCTTTCTTTCTTTTTTTTTTCTCTTTTCTGTTTTCCAAAAAGGGTGTACACGACTGTAAAAACTAATTGCGCTAAATATAAAGGAGTGATTATCGCACTACGTTAAGACACGGGAAGTTACATTAGGCTGCTTCCTCAGCAGTCCAGGTCGTTCCGAAGGCGTATTGAGTGTGAAAAGGAGGAGTGTTCCGTTTTCTTGGGGGGGGCAAACGCTTTTGGCGAGCTGTTCCACAGGAAGTCGACAACTGTTCAGGTGCTGGGCGATCGAGGAAAAGAGAAGCAGCGTTGATCGACGACGAGCGCAGAGCCTTCAAACCAGGTCGCAACTTCTGCGCCCATGTCGTCGGAGACACCATGACGGCGAGATCATTCAACGTTGGCCACCCTCATACGCCGGCCAATGCACACCCTGCAAAGTGACAAAAGTAATGAAAAAAAAAAAAGATTACTCTTCGGTTTGTGATCATATGCAGTTGAATCTCAACATAACCGAGTTGTTGAATACGTTTACATGTATTGAAAATAAATTAGCAATGTGCATGTTTGGGCTAGTTGGCCATTCATGATTTCTTATTTGGCGCAATAAACTTCTGAAAAAGGAGACGAAAAGAATGCCACACATACAAGCACTAACTTCCAACTGAATTTTTATTGTTCAGACACATATTTATAATGGAAACCACACCACTCTCTTCCAGAAATCACGACGCCCCTAAGGCACACAGAAATCCTAAACAAATACAGGTCCAACGCCCCGTGGTAGTCTGTATGAGCTGAGCTTTCACGCCCATTCCAATGCCATGGCTCAGAAACGTAACCTAGGGTGTTTCCGAGAGTGCCATGACACTGAACGCCAGATTCGTGAAACCAAACCATTGCTGTACACCCAATTGGATGATCATGGCACCAAAACCTATTGTACACCTCAAAAGTAATATTGTCCACAGCCACCACATCCACCACTCGCGCTGTACGGCGCCGCGAGCGCGTCGCCGTACAGCTCGAGTTGCTCGCGGCCGCCGCTAGGTACGCGACGAGTTTTGGGGCCGAAAGACGCGCAACGCAAGCTCTCGCTGTGCTGTAAAATCGGTTTCTCTTGCTAATTTTGTGGCTTTAAACAGTTGTTTGTGCTTTTACTAGCTTGTAGTGGCTGTCTGCCAGCTTCGATCGCAAAAGTAGGAGCGCCAGGCTTTATGAAGCCTAAAATTTTTAATCGACGCGGGTAGTCCCGATATGACTGTCACAGGGTGCCGATTGCAAGAGACGTGCGTGTATTTTTTTTTTCGAAAGCGTGAAAATTCCTACCGGCGAGTGTACAGAGTAAAAAAAAAGCATTTGGTTTTCACGTTATCGTATGTATGTCGGAGGACTGTAGCTGGCGGTCTTTCCATGGAATTGCATTTCTCCACAACTGCAGTCGCTTTTCGTCTTTCGGCGCGGAGGAAAGACACAGCTTTTCTTTGCACGTTTTGTAGCCAGATTTGCAATTTGGAGCAAAGCATTTTCGTCCCATGGTGGCCGCCGCATCAGCGACACAGATCGAGCCACCGTGGTTTCAGGCGTGGTTCCAGCTTACAAAGTGAGCGGAAACACCGACGCGGTCGCGCACGTTGGTTTGACAGAGCGCAACAAACGCGACGCATCAGAGCGGATCTCAAGCCGTGGGATCACCTAATCACGACCACAGTGATCTGGCCGTGATCATGACTCGAAGGCTGATTGCGACTTGGCGACGCTGGTTGCATCACATAGGGACGCTCTTGCTCTTCGGACGCTTGCACCCACGGACGCCTCCGCATTTATCGAAGATGACCAAGCAGAAAGGAAGAGACGCGGCTGCAACGCTGGTTGCGTTGCATGCTTTCATTAGTGGCGTATCCGTTCTAAGCGACGGCAACTCTTCACTGTTGCTCTAGGCCTCTCTGGTGTAATAAATACACCGCGGATTTCTTTCTCAAAAGTTAAAGATGTTAATTGCAGTTTAAATGCTCGCGACGCACACTGGCCACATGCTTTCAAATGCGCCGGAGCGGAGATATCGGCCCAGAGTATACCTGCTGCCACCTTGCGGGAAACGGCGGCAACTCGAGCACCTCCGTGACACACGCGGCGCATTGGCGGAGCGGCGCGTCGGGCAACCTGTTATTCTACCACCGTGGCCAAAACTACAGACGATGACGTAGTTCCGGTCACGCCCACACTTTCGGCGCGTTCGCGTGGGCGGAGCAAGACGAACTTTTCTTTCGCGTATTTTAAAGCTCCTGCTGCCACAACAGCGAAAAAAATTACGCCATCGTCGACAATAATGTTGGTCCTTGTTAACAACAAAGTTTTACTGAATTGTAAAACAACTTCAGCATCCCTTTAATGTACCAAAACCACGCTATGATCATGAGGGATGCCGCACTGGAGGGCTCCGGAAATTTTAACCATCTCGTGTTCTTTAAAATGCACTGACATCGCGCAGTACATGGGCCTCTATAGCATTTCGCATCTATTGAAATGCGACAGTCGTAGCCGAGATCGAACCCGTGACCTTCGGGTCATCAGACAAGCACCGTAACTGCTATACCACACCGCAGCGGACCGACGCCTAGTATTGGGCTGAACCACGTGGCAGATACATATAGTACAGTCAACTTCCATTATTTAGACCCTGACGAGACCAACTACGTTGGTCACATTATCCTGCAGGTTTGTCACGGACTGCGATTTTTGCGTCCCGGCGTCACGGTGAATTAACGGGCGCCGCTCTTCCCCGCTGACCTTGCGGGAACCGCGTACTCTTGAAAAGAGCCGGGAAGTGCTGAATGGGGTGTCCTTCTTCGAACGTCGCCGCGGACGATTGATCCTTTGTACCTACGGCGGCGGCGGCAGGATCTTGCAAAGGCCGCGAGGTACTCCGAACAAGCTTTTGACTTCAAGACGCTCCGGCTGAGAGCCAAGCAAACTGACCGTTCCCACGGGAAAAAACTTCTGGTGGACAAGCCGTATGGCAGCACCCCAACAGATTGTCACCCTCGCTCAGTGGAGGACCCTCTCCTAATTAAAAGGGGGTGTGGTCAGTGTATTTTTAGGGCGGAGTTTCGGACAATGAAACGCGCATGAATGGACCCAGGTAGAGGTCCCTTGTTCCCCCAGGAAAAGGATGAGGGGACACGAGGATGATTTAAGCGCAGGATTTGGCCCTGCTAAGCAGTCTAGTCGCTTACCAACATGGTGTAGAAGCAGATCAACAAGTATCCCTTCTGGAAGGTTTTAGTGTGGCTCTGTATCGGCTGGCCACCTAAACGTTTAGTTGTGACGAGAAATTAACGTCCGCATCGTAGACATCGGAGCTTCCTCTCGGGTTAGCTCAACCTGCCCGAGATCGCCTTCAAGCACTAGCCTCCCGGAAACACCAGCGTTGCAACACCACCGACATCGCAGTCGTGCCAGAACTCTCTTCGACTTCTCGCTTCCGATCGTCGTGGACTCAACGCTGCCGGTCATCACACGTATGCGCTCACCTGTTTATATCTTCGAACTTTCGCATCAATAGTTTTAGTGTTTGTTAGTTCTTGTGTAGTTCGTAATCCTTCTCTCTTGTAAGCTGATTTATTGATTTCATATGTATTTTGTTAATCATATGTATTAAGTGTTGATGTATTTTGTTAGTTCTAATAAGTGTTCTGCTACCGTTCCTTGTGCTGCAATATCACTAGAGTAAAGTTGTTTTGTTTTGTTCCCACGTCTCTGATCTCTTCACTGTCTCTGCTTACGTACGGAACGAACTAACCTGCTGTCATTCCCGTCGCCGACTTCGCGCCGGCGACGCTGGTGGCAGCTTGTAACAAGGTTGAATTAAACAAGAGGCGAAAAAAAGCTTACCAGTGATTCGTGAGGTAGTGTCTGCACGTATTCTAACAAGCGGTGAATAGGCTGAATGATATGGACTGTTATAGCACTCCTATCAACATTGCCATGCCACAGGAATGAGATGAGCAACACTGTGGGCTTATTTGGCAAGGAACATTATGGCAACCAAATAAAGATGAACCACGATATACTGAAATGAGTAAAATTGGGGATTTATTTTGTTATGTTTTGAACTCGTATTATTCAAATTCAACCTTTTACGTGAAATATACTCGCCGGGAAAGTCTTCTTCACATGATAGGGGTCGCAAAAATTTCAGAATAACAGGGCAGTGTAAGAAGATTCGTGTAAATAGTACGACAAAAATATCTTTCTTTTTCGTACAGATTCTAGGGAATGAAAAAATACCCTAGAATCTGTACAAGACTATGCATATTTAGGTCGCTTACTAATAGGAGATCCTTCTCGTGTAAAGGAAATTCACTGAACAATAAGTATGGGCTGGTGTGCAATACGGCAGACATTCTCAACACAAGACAGGCAATTTACCGCTGTCCTTCGAGCAGAAAATGCACAACCACTTCATTTTGCAAGCACACTAACGTGCAGGGTGGAAACTTGCCAGCTAACAAAGAAGCTTGAGGAAAAGTGAAGAACCACGCAACGGGCGATGGAACAAAATATGACAGGCATAACATGAAGAGATAAGAAAAGAGCAAAGCAGATCAGAGAACAATGAGAGGTATAGCTGATATCCTTCAATAGGATGGCAAAATGGCCGAGTTGGTAACTGCTCATTTTAACGGACAGTGCAAATGAACGAGGACAGTGCCAGAAAACAGGACGAGTGCTTACTGACAACAGAAAGGTTTATTGGAAAAAGCAGCTTCTAAATGATATTTCGCTGGTATCCTTGTTCCCACCAATAAAAGACACTGGACCTGGATGGGTCACGTAATGCGTAGAACAGACAACTGACAATCAGTGAGAGAGACGGAATGTATACCACAGCATGGCAAACACCGCCGAGATTGCCTGAGAGTTGGGCGGGGTGATGAAAAAAGAATTTTGCAGGCATAAAATGGCTCACGCAAGGTAGGGTAAAAAAAAAGTGGCTCACACAAGGTAGGGTAAATTGGAAACCACCGGTAGAGGCCCTGAACCTGCCATAGACACCGAATAGGCTGTTGTTGTTGATAATGATTATAATCCAGACGCCTTGCAGGAAACATGAATCTTTGCCAGTTGTCTTCATAGAGTGCCAATATTCTTGTTCCTAGTACCTTTGATTAACATCGCATCTTGGAAGCCAAGGCTAGCTACTGCTGCCAAAAAATATTTCAGTATCGGTAGAGAGGCTGCTTCGGTAGCTACTTTGTGTTGTACACAGCATGATTTGAAGAGTTCATTAGCAAATAATAGCATATATATATAAATCATATGACCACTGGTGCCAGTAGTAGTTCTGATTTATTGCCTCTGTCTTCCTTTGCCGCAGCATACAACTTCATTTTATTTAATTTCCATATAAACATGCTTTTATATTCAGGTTAAGATATACATGGAGGCTTACGAAGAGGGTTCTACTTAAATTGAGGACGACACAGCAAGCCATAGAAAGAAAAATGACAAGTGTAACCTTGAGGCAGAGGAAGAGAGCAGAGTGGGTCAGGGAACAAACAGGTGTTAAGGACATCTTAGTCGAAATGAAGAAATGGACATGGGCAGGGCATGTAGCGCGTAGGCAAGATAACCGCTGGTCATTAAGACTGGATTCCAAGAGAAGGCAAGCACACGAGGGGGGAGACAAGGTTAGGTGGGCAGATGAGATTAAGTAGTTTGTGGGTTATAACGTGGCCACAGCAAGCACAGGACGGGTTGATTGGCGGAACACAGGAGAGGCCTTTGCCCTGCAGTGGGCGCAGTCAGGCTGATGATGATGACGAAATATTTAATTATATTGAAAATTTCATTATAAATTGGAGTTTGTTGCGCAGCACTTTCACTGTATGTGCTGCAAGAGCTAAAGAAAGGGATTACCATATCAATGCAATTTAGCGGTAGACACGCATATGTAATGCAGATAACGAGAAGTTTCTCATATTTTGCAGCATTATAAGCATAGGTGACGAAGAGAAGCGAGTCATCGCAATCCTTTGGTTGCAACACCTGCACATGGGCTTTGTTAATATATATGATGAAACCATTAGTGCCAGGACGACAGGATACGGCATACAGAATGGAAAAACGTGAGAGAAAAAACAATTTTTCTGCAACATCTGCCATGAACTGGTGATCACAGTCGGCAACAGAGACAATGACAGAATGTGATGCGGACAGTTCTTTTACAACTGTTTCGATGTCCTTTTTTCCACATGGCCAGATTACATAATTGTCACACCATATGCCAGCGCAATGCTTAAAGGCATTATCGAATAAGAAACTCATTTGAACTTTGCTTGCATTCTGCTGGCTCATTTGCACTTCGCTTGGTAAAATAAAAAAGTTGGATAAATTAATACAAGTGCATGCAAGAAAAGATGGAGTAGCAGCAATAGATGGGCAATTCAACATTTTCACACTTTCTGTTATGTATATCAGTCACTCACATAAAATTGCCCACTTATACTAAAAAAAAATCTTTTTTATTATGAACGTACAGCTCAAAGCCAGTGTGGGTTAAACTTTGTTGAGCTACACTTTTTTGTTCGTTTTCTGTGTATGCTATTCACCTTTTTTATACCCGTGTTTTTGCTATGCACTGCAGAGTAAGTGGATGGTTAAGTATCTAGAGTATGATGTTGGTGGGTCAGGTTCTTTGTTCTAAATTGTGAAATTACTATGCGAGCACTTTTTTTTCTATTGTACCTGTTATAGTCTGCATAGTTCGCTATCCGCTTTTAATGTACCATTCTTATTATATAAGCCAATGTTTTCTGAGAATTTACTTTGAAATGCTTATATTGATGTTCATACATGTCATACTGCTATTGCCATGCGAGGTCTTTTGGCATGCTGTCAAGCTGCTGTGTATTGTGGCTTCCAGCTCAGAATGACAGTCAGTATTACTTGATCTATAGAGAATCGCATTTCATTTGATTTAATTTGATTTGACGTCCATACCCGATGCCAGCGCCCAGTAGTATGGAGAGTATGTTGCTGAGCAGCAGTAGGGGAAAGATGTCGGCCAGGCGGATGATGCGAGAGCCACGCAGACTCAGCACGGGACGTTTCCGGGTGCCACCCACACTCACCGGGTGACGGAAGTTCCAATCCCTGCGTGAAAGAGCGCATCCGAACGTAAGCAAACACATTACAGCATAGCCTGAAACTCCAGCCCCTGAAACAGTACAGGCCTAATGTAAAAAAAAACATGGCTGATCCCTCCGTCATAGGAATCGGTATAACACGAAAGTGAAACACGTCTTCACAGAAGTAGTGCTTATTGTGTAGTGATATATGAGAGCTTGTACAATGTCTATTCGTGTTTGGCAGCTACAGCACCGTTTTGACGTGGATGCACCCATGTTGACGAGCATGTCTCTATCGCGACGACTAACGCCCATGATAATGATTAAACCGTTGTGGTAGCTGACGTTGTGAACATATATTTGGACACAGCAAATAGTGAATCCCGCGTAAGGATGATATCAACAAGCTTATAATCAACACTGGTACCCGGTATGCACTTCTTCAAAGCGTCGTCAATTAAGGAGAGAAACGGCACGGTGTGCGCTTTCTAGCAATGGGTGACCGATGCCTGCGCTCATGCATACACTGCCACACACTACGCTTCAGCAACACGGGAGGTAGAGGTTCGTAGCCTGAGCCGCAAACGCGTGCGTCCTGCTGTGCTCTGTCTCGCAGGCGCTAGTCTCGCTCCACCAAGGCACGACATTCGCCCGTCGAAATCGCGTCCTTTCTGCAACACGTATTGCAGCAGTTTTGTTAGTCGGTGCTCCCGCAATCGAAGCAGTCGGTGGCGGAGAAATCCCGTTGGTGCATGTGGAAGCTGCACTACTCTGATGAGCTGACACACGCTAACACGAAGCGAAAGGCAAAGAAAGAACGTAACCAACGTAACTGCGTCAAGGGTGCCTCGGCGACGCCAGCGCGGCCAGTGTACCTCGCTGGTATCGAGACGCTGTAACCATGACCTCCGATATCGCGCGCAATCTCGGAGTAAGTGTCGATCGTGAAGCATTACTTCTTTTCACCTCTCACAGACGGCGGCTCCGCCCCGCCTACCCACACCGCCAACAGAGAGCACCGTGCGAGAGAGAATGTGTGAAAGATATAAGGCGCGTTCGCGCCGTGTCCGCCAGCTGCCGAGTTAGCTTAGTCGGCAGGGCGTCGGGCGCTTGCCGTCGCAGGCCGCAAGATCGTGGGTTCGATTCCAAGCCGGGGATCTTTTTCCTGGTTTTTTTCTTTCTCGCCCGTTGGCTTCCATTTTATCAACGTCATATCCGTGACGGATGTACTTGGAGGACCCCGGCATAAAACATTTTCGTGTTAAAAACTGGCTGCACAGGCAGTACGTAGCAACGGTATGATGGAGTCGTAGCAGTGGAGCTCATGATTGCCAATTATAAAAATGACAGGCACTGATATTAGCAAGGTGCACTAGCTACTACATACATTGCATCAATAACGGCATTGCCAGTGCAAGAATGCATCCTTTCACAATAGTGCACATGAAGCGTGACGAAATGTGGCATTCTTAAGTATGCAACGTTGTTACACAGCACTAAAACTCACTGTTAACAAAGGAACTGACAGAAAGGGCACTGAGAGTGCACGGAAGTCTGCCGTGCACTTTCTGTGTGACTTTTGCAACAACGACTACTTTGTTGGAAAAGCTGGCAGTGAGTGATGCCGTTTCCTGTACCATTATTTTTCAACATGCTGTTTAATATTTTTTTTTCTTGTAAGAAATCTGTTGGAATGAACATCCATGCAGCCCACCCTTTCAGGCATCTTGTCTGCATGACTGCAAACTTCAGTAAACTGCTTGTTAGACAAACTCAGATATGTCGAGTTATTTTCTGCGTCAAACAGTTGTAGCATTCTCTGGAAAATCCCACGCAAACAAATTGCACTTTAGTGCACATATATCGAAATGTTCACCGCAACTTTCGATGCATCAAAAGCTTTGCCGCTGTGAGTAAACTTTTCCTGACTTACCCATAATCACTTCTCACATCGCTGACATATTCTGCTGATGAAACTACACTGTTTTGGTAGATGTGGTCTCAACAAGGCATTAGCAAAGCACATGCTATGCAGGTGAAAATTTGCACGGTGTGTCTCAAAATATGTATGGATCACTCAGCGAGTGTGCTGTTCACGCACCATAATGAAGGATTTACTTGATTATGTAATCTACAATTAATTAATAATTGTGCAGAAAGCCACATTACATGGGACCCATATCTCTAACATCAAATCGCTGATATATCCAACTATTTCGTGATCCCATTCAGATTTGAGACACCACGGTTCAGCTGTATAAGACTTGCTAACCCTTTCTCACATCACAAATCGGAAGAAGTACAATGAAACTATCCAGCAACTGTAATTTCGGTTTCTCTAATGATGATGGAAGAGACACCATGGTGACATCACCATATCACAGGAGTTATTTGCCAAGCACCTACCCACTTGTCCAAACACACGTGCTGTCTAACAACATATTGTGTGTGCATTAGGGCATCAAGGACACTTCGATCACAATATATCTTCTTTCATAGTTTTTCAAAGCCCCACTTCGTGGATGCTGTTGTGTACTGCTAAGTAGAGAGTAACTAGGACCACTGTTAGGTTACAGGTTTGGTTAGGTTAGGTATCACTGTGAGACAAGGGGTCCACACTTCTCCGTGTAAACGTCGTTCATCAACGTTCTCTGAACAAGCATCACCCGCTGCTTTCATGCTCGTCACACATCCAGTTCACCACTGCAGGCTGTCATCACAATGGTCGCTGCGCTCCAAATGGAAAGGAAGGATGGGACAATGTCGTCTGACCTCCAATGCCTCCCCACCTTTTTTTAAGGCTACCTGCATGCCGACTCTTGAAAAATAAGCTCTTCTCGGGCACCGTACCTTTCACGGCACCAGTTGGTTTGTAGTGGCCTTTGGTGACACTCTTATTGCAATCAGCCCTTGCCAACTGCTTCACATTCAATGCTCCCTCATAGCCTCCATATGCTTGACAGCCGAAAGTCACTGCTATGGCTGTCGCATGAAGAAGGCCCACTTCTCACGAGCCTTTACTTTTGTGTTTTTCTTAAGCACTCTCACGTGATATTTTTCAAAGTCTTCTTCCAAATGTGTGAAGCACGAAATGAGAAAGAGACTCACTTGGGAGGCTGCTGGTCAGGGCGGCTGCTCCAGTCCCAGATCCAATCGGTTGCAATCTGCTTCTCCTCCTACGTAGCAAGAGAAAAACTTCAGGCATTTTTCATTGCCTCTTTGAATGCCCTAAAGTGGAGAGAGTTTCAAGTGAGAGTTTGTGGTAAATTAAGATTCACAAATTTGATTTTTAAATTGATTTTTTTATCCTTATAACAAGCTGAAGCAAAAGATGTGATCCTAGGTCGGCAAACTCACTCATGAGTCAACTCACTCGGACTCGGACCGAACCATGAGTCTCAGTATGAGTGAGCCCCGGGTGAGTAATATTTCGGTGAGTCTGAAGACGAGCGAGTCCTGCTGAGGAAAATTTTGGTGAGTCTGAATCTGAGTGAGCCCAAAGCGCAAGATATATTTCTTCAGTGACTCTGAGTGAGTTCCAGTTTTTTTGCCGATCTATGGGTGTGATGCAGAATCAAACTTGAAGTTTGTAGGCACGGAGTAATTGATGTCAACAGAGTAAATTGATGCTAGCATTCAGTTACTAACCATGTGATTGAGCCTGGTGTTGCATGCCCAAAGACACAAACAGAGCTCACAGCATGAAAGCTTACATGACGACGAGCACCAGCAGCACAAGGAGCAAGCTTGCTTGACCCATAGCACAAAGAAATAGTGGTCATTCCCACTAGGCATGTAAAGAAAGGTCTCAGTTTTGTAATAATAATAATGATTCCGAGGTATTGCGGTTTCGACACGTTAAAACGTGTCGAAACCACAGTACGATTATGGGGCACGCCGCAGTAGGGGACCCAGGATCATTGTGACTACCTGGGGTTCTTTAACATGCAATTAGATCTTAAGTACACAGGTGTTCTTTGCATTCTGCCCCCATCAAAATGCAGCCACTGTGGTCGGCAATCAAATACAGACCCTCGAGCTTAGCAGCGCGGCACCTTACGTGCCAAGCTACAATGGCGAGTAGGTCTGACTTTCACACTATGCATGCTTTGCTTCTTTGCTGCTTTGTTCCCTTGCTGTTCGTTAAAATTCATACACACTTTCTTTTGCAGAATACCACTCTCAACACCAAGACATTATAAAATTACGTGCCCTAGATGTAGATGCGAGGCACAAAATTAATTTTTTGTCTCCAAGTTTCTGAGAGCACAGCTGACTTGGGCAGTGTCTATCTGTAGTATCATTCCTTTCATCATGCAACACGGCAAACAGTCCCCGTTCTGCAATGAGCCATTACCAACTGGCCCAGCTTACCGTATTTACTCGAATCTAACACGCACCTTTTTTCCGGTAAAACGAGTCCAAAAATCGCATGCGCGTTAGAATCGAGTACCGGAAAAAAAAAAAAAGAAAAACTCGGTTATCGTATTGCCATCGGCATTTCAAAATGGCCGCCTCCTACGCGCCTGGGTCATTTCTGCCATTATTGTTTACGTTCGTACGTGTGCTGAGGAGATTGTCATCCCTTTCTGCGTTCGCATCGACAGCATGGAAGTGCCGACTCCGAATACTCGACGGGTGCACCACGATGCAGCATTTAAAAGAATAGTTATTATATGTGCAGAGACGGACGGAAATCGGGCCGCATCGCGATCATTCGGAGTTCCCGAAACGTGCGTGCGAGACTGGCGCAAACAGAAGCAAAAGATTTTTTAAAGCAAAGCTTCACGAAAAGGTTTCAGTGGACCAAAGCAGGGCCGGTTTCCCGAAATCGAAAAGCGTTGACAGCGACAAGGAGTTGTCCGACAGCGACGAGGACTGATCCATTACGTGACTCTTATCACCGCCGTCGTGGTGACAGTTCTAGCGGCAATGCCCGCCTTTTGACTTTGTGTTTTACTTTTTTGAAACTGTAGTTCTTTAAAACCCAAATACTTGTTCTTCTGAATGTGCGAAGTTTGACTCCTACAGACTTTTTTGTTCTTTTCTCTCACGAAAAATGGGTGCACATTACAATCGATGTATTATTTTTTTTTTGGTCGCGGAAAACGGGTGCGCGTTACAATCGAGGGCGCGGTAGAATCGAGTAAATACGGTACCATGCTTCTGCAATCTATCATTCCTTTGTCTTGCAAACCAGCTGAGATGCAAGAACGCTTTTTTTGAAAACAGCATGGCAAACGAAAACGAAAACAAGAAATGAGTGCATCTTATTTTGTCCCGTCCTTGTACCTGGCCTGGCGCCAAACAAGAGAACGGGTTACAAGCACCAGCCCTCCCTGTACTAAATGTTATCTGCCTTTATCAGAAGTGTGCTCATGTTATACGTAGGGAGATGGCGTGTCCACTCGACTTCGACACGAGCAAACAATATGCAAGGTGAGGATAAGCAAAGCTCACACGTACCCTGTTTATGATGAAGGGGACGGTTTCATTTGCCGGACTGTGCGGGCTCTTGGGACTGCGGGCAAGAAGACGTCAAATGAAACGCTGCAGCACACGCTGTAAAAGTTTCAGAAGTTGCCTCTTCAGCACGACACTGCCAACAAACCTCTACACGAGAAGTTCTACACGAGAGATTGACAAAAGTTAAATCACAGCAATGCTTCAGTGCAGTCGGTTTTGTAGTTCGGAATGACTCTGGTAACAACTTCCAAAGTCTTCTTATTTCTCCATTCCATACATAGCAGACTATAGGAACGGTCTGAACAGTGCAAAGCACTGAACAAAGGAAATATGCACGAGTCAAAACACTTTTTCAATCATATACAGTTCAAAATTCTGTTTGACAATATGTACCAACCAACCTAAATGCCCGCAGTGCTAACGATTTGTGAGCCAGAGACATTTTGCACTGCCTTCGCTCGTGACAAAAAAGGTTACTGTAAAGAACATGTGGTCATATATGTACGGTGCTCACAGATTAAAACGCAGCCATTTAGGGCTAGGTAATGCGCACACTTTACTGTTTGTTGGCCTAGTTCGTACTAGCTTAATGACATATTTTAGCCGTGAAAGAGCACATACACAGAGCAAAGAAACACACGACAGGACGGGCGGCTCTGTGTATGTGCTCTTTCGCGGCTAAAATATGTCATTAAGCGCATACTTCAGCTTCCACCGTTGAGTTCATGTCGTATCGGCTCAATTTCGACTCCAACATTTACGTCAGGGCTAACGTTACCTTCAGTGGCCATACTCATAGTAACAAAGCATGGCTATCTTGAGCACTTGCGCGTACCAGTCGCTACTTTAGAAGTTCTGATGTCACGTTTAAATATGGCGCCACTGTACATTGTTATACATTATGTTACAGTCATGACATATGAAGAGCATTATGCTGAAGGCATACATGCTCAAGTGACATTATAATGAGCTCATAGTGCGATACTGCAGTGCCTGCGAGGTTTCACTATAGTGCGCATTTCCTGCGTGTTTAAGCACAGCAAAACACTGCATGACATAATGGAAGCGTAAGACCTCACTGCATAAGACCTCACCTCAAACATTTAAGATGTGTACGAATAAGGAGCTGTAGAAGAAGTTTCAGTTACTGGCGATGCCGCAAACATCCATATAAGAAGGCAAGCCTTCCTCTTGTGAATCATGCAACTTCTATGCTTTAACGGCATCTGGAAAATCACCCCTGATGCTCTCTGCAACGACCACGAGCACCATCAACTACACGAGAATGTATGACTATGCTGGTCTTAATCTCTGCTTCAGCTAGACTATTTGACTATCAACCTTTGCTCACTGCCATTGTTGCCACTTAAGTGTTATGCTTATAAGAAGTTCTGTGAAACTGCCGTTTTGTTTTCTGATAATCATAAACTAACACAGGAAATAACTGAGGTGTTCCAGATAAAAAAAAAACTGCGCAGATAGATGTAAAAGTGAACCTTCAATTCCCAGGTGAAAATGATTCCCATTCCCAGCTGGGTTATGAAACCTGGAAATCTTTCCAGGCTGGAAATTTTCCCAGCTGGAAACGGAAAAATTTCCAGCCTGGACAAATTTCCAGGTTCCATAACCCAGCTGGGAATGGAAATATTTCCTGCTGGGAATGGAAATATTCCCAGCAAATATTTCCAGCAGGAAATGGCAAAATTTCCAGTTGGAATCCTTCATTACCAGCTGGAAATGAAAGAATTTCCAGATTTGACCTCGCGGCTATCGCATGCGCTTTAGCATGGTTCCTACAGGACCTGTTCGTCCAGTGAACTGCACACAGTCAAAGAACATGGTGGTGAAATTTAACGGCATTTATTTTAACAGCATTTATCTGAACGCTTGTAGCAAGTGTTGGAACATATCTCGAGATGAAGAATGAGTTTGCTCATATCCTCGTACACCACCTGAAAAAAAATATTTATACATAGTGAGCGAACATCAAATCCACAATGATCCATAAAACGCAATTCTACCAAAAGTATAGTTTTACCAAATCACATGAACAGCATCAATACAGCTTTCAAAAGCAGTACCACAATACAAAGTCAATGCAGTGCAAAGCAAAGGTGAGCAAGATCTGATGAGCACTGCGGTGCTAAGTAACGATTATTTATATCGACCTTAAACTACTCCGAATAGCCGTCTAATGAGTTCACTCGAACACATGTAATTACTCGCGTTTGTTGCATAGACGCATGCGCACCAGTAGGCGCAAGCATTTCACGGCACAGGGCTATTGGAGACAAAAGCTGCTTACACAAAGCGGCCTGTAGCGTACTTCGCGCATATATAAACATTACACACAGCCAGGTAACGCGACACCATGATAACGAAGCCCACAAACATTCGGGACAAACGTTCACTTATACTTGAAATATATAAGTGCAACTTACCTCAAAATGGAACACTCAGAGCTGAGAAAATCGCTGTCCCTTGATCGGCGCTGGTGTATCCAAGACATCGCACGCAGTACAGCAATAAAAACCGCTCGAACATGCTGGCCATCACTCGTAACACTTTCCAGAGATAAACCTGACCAAAAATAACTATTCCATGCAACTGTCACACAGATATTCATCAAGGAAACACCCTAGACTATCGAACACCGAGCACACACACTGTACAGATGTCACCACGACTGGTCGCCATGTGCTGTTCGAAACTGTGGCTGACTGCGGCGACATAATAATTTATGCGGTGTATTGGACCGCTGTCTTTGATGGTATTAACCTTAAAAAAAGGAATACATTTTTTGTATGCCATATTTACAATACAGAGTAGGTTATTATTTAGCATTAACGTCATAGAAATGATACGAGAATAGAGCTACTGAGATGCCAACAAACATCGCGGCAGTGCGGCCAGGTGCGGCCGGTGCGGCGTTTTTCATGGCCGCGGCGTCGGAGAGAGCAAGTTGTGGGATTCAAAGAACTTTTTTCTTTTTTTTTTTTTTGCAAGCTTGGCTTTTGCAGACCCCGAAAAATGATCTCGCGGACCCCCATTTGAGAACCACTGTTCTAAGTCCTGTCTAAATGCACGGTCTGCATTATACACTTAATCTGCTATCGCTTGTATGCAGATCAATCTTTGGGCAGCTGGAATTCCTTTTGTCAACTATACCACTTCCTCGCTCAAACAGGAAAATTTCATGCTGAGCAAAATATTTCTCAACTGAAGATGGAAAAATTTCCAGCTGGAAATATAACTTCCCAACTGGAACTGGAAACTTCAAGCTGGAAATGGCTTTCCAGTCGGAAATTATTTCCATATCCATGCTGGAAATACGATTTCCAGCCTGGAATGGTCTTCATTACCAGCTGGAAATACAATTTCCAGCCTGAAGAGCCGTTTCCAGCTGAAAACCAGGCTGGAAACCCGATTTCCAGCTGGGAATTCACATGCCATTTTCATGTGGGTTGTAATCAGTGACAAAGAATTTGCATTCCTGAATTTCGCGTAACTTTCCTATGTGCCTTTTTTTTACTGTTTTTGTATTTTTATAATTCATGGCTCATTTCTCACACACTGTTCACGGATTTAAGATATGTGCATATTTCCTATTACCCTCACGGTCACAGTCACATTAACCAATTTACCAAGGTCGGCAGCTGCTGTTTGAGCTCATTCTAGGTTGTCCCGATTGCTTTTTTTTAAAGTTACGAAGTCAAAAGGCAGTGCATGATGATGACAATTCTCTGTTGGGTAGGTAATTGTTGAGTAGGTAAGCGTTCGCAGAGTTACGAATGGCCTAGTTATGTGCAGGTCCGCTGTAAAAGTGCGTCAACACGACACAATTTTCTTGACAAGAAATGAGAATGTGGTTCACCTGCCGCTGCCGCGTGCGGAGGACACGTTGGAGTCTCTCTGGGCCTCCAGCAGCAGCTTCTCGAGGATGTGCATGTTGCCCGTCAGAGGGGGTGTGGCACGCTCAGACGCCGACGACGAGGCACCATAGTACAGCTCCACCCATGACTCTGCAGGAAAAAAAAAAAAACAAGAACACAAAGGTGAGACGGGACGAAGAACAAGAAATCTTGTCGACGTAGAAATCTTTCACGCAAGCAAGACCGTTCTATCAAGCATATTAATCAAATGAAACGAGAGTTTTCACTTTGGTCATTGGAGTCTTGCTGCGTGATTGCTCTTTTATGTCTGTTTTTACAGGTACGGTCATATCAATAGATCTTGCCCTCCGCTGATTCATACAGCCGGATATGTGCATCACAACACCTTTAAAATATGGTGCTTTGCGTACATGGTCAAACAAAGACATTTAACACATCAGCACAGCCTAAGTTGCATCATTACACATTAGAAAAATCTTCCTGATAACATGTCAAACTGTGAAAGCGTTTCACCATTACCTGAATTCACTCCTGTGCTAAAAATTGTGTTATAGCGTTCCGCTGTACTCTGTTTCATTGATTCGCTGTACTCTGTTGATTCATTACCTTTGTACTTAATGACAATATTTTTTTTCTGCTTTGTTCAAAATGTTAACCTCCTTACTCAGAATCTTTCAATGGGCCTTTAAGATATTGTGAATATAAATAAGTAACAGTACATAAAATGAAGAATCATTATATAAACAGTCCCCTACTGGAACATGCACAAATTGAAAGGGGTGGTGAATCTAACCATGTCCTAGGTGGACACTTCATTATAAAGATTAGTGTCTGAGGAACCCACTGTATTGGTTCCCTTCGGATTATTATGCTACAGCCGCATTAATGTAAACTCTTTATTTTCTATGCTGGGTACAGCAATCCATGTACCCATGGATACTGTGACAACATTAGAGAAAAAAGACCACATATCTTCCCAAAATTTTTTAAACATTTTTTTTTCGATATGTTGATGCAACACCAAAGTTAATTTAGTACCAGACTTTCACATTATTAACATATGGTGGCTTGCTTTCACGAATGTTGGTTCACGCACAACTACAAATAGCTTTGTATCAAACAGTTCGACACGGTCAAACCTCTTGGTTACATTTTAGAAATGTGTCAAAACTATTCAACTGTCCAATAAAAGCGTGGAAGAGCTGCTCATTCTCTCTCATTGAATGCATCACGTTTGACCCTTACCCTTACTTTCAGGGCAAAACAAGGATGCAATTCAACACTACCAAAAACAAGATGCATCTAGTTCACACATATCACAGTATGAAAGTACAGAATGAGTCACATATGTAATTACTATTAAGGAAAATTATCAAGAGATCACAAAAGAAATACCAAAGAAAAGCATTAACCCTCTCTTCTTAACCCTTTGCAATCTGTTGTTGGGCCCCTCCCAACAACGCAACACGGCCGCAGTGGTCCATGGTCGGATACTGGTCGACAAGTTCTTTCGTGGTTGAGTCTTGCGCATATTTTAGATGTGAAGCATCTTATAGCGGAGTTCAATCTGGTGGTGGTGGTGGTGTGCGGCGTGACCACCCTTACTGCGCATGCGCAAACCCTCTCCACACACCTCCTCTCCACTTCCCCTCAAAAACGCGGGCTCTACATGCCGAAACGCTGCTTCGCATCGCCTCATGGTCCCCTTTTTCTCATTGCATTATGCAATGAGAAAACTCTAAGTCTATAAGTAGTAAGTAAATTTCTTCTCCTTGAGCTTTGATTTCTTTAGTTTAGGATCGGAATAGACGAAAGGTGGGGGAAAGCTTCAGACCGCAAAGGGTTAATACACAAGCCAAGTACGGTTAAAAAAAATCGTAGGCAGTCAAAATTAATCTGAATCCGAATCTATGGCCAGCAGCCTCACAATCAGACTGTGATTCTCGTATGTAAAATCTGATAACTTATTTTTACCTTTCTCATAGTCTTTTTGTGGAAATGCCAGAAAACAACACCTTCAGAAACTGAAGAGGCCACAAACAACACCTGACATGTCACTGGACACGTCATTGGCAAAGTGTCGCTGGACACATCGTTGACATCAAACCAAAAGACACAAAAGAATGGCAAGCCAGCAAAGGACCATGACCCTGTCACCTAGCGTGAGAGAGCAAAACGAAAAACAGGATGCTGGCAAAAGCCAGCTACGCCGAACAAAACACAAAGACCCAGCTGTTCCCACCCAAGTCACCAAAGAGAGCCAACGAGAAAAGTAAACAGCAGAGAAACAAGTGGAGCGCAAATGGCACTCGGAGCAATCGACCTGTCAAAAGGACAGCTGCGTGCCGTCCACTCTCTGAGGCGTCCTGTTTGTTCCTGAAGAAAGCCTTTGCTCTTCCTTCTTTCACTCTCCTTCTAGCAAGGCCTCCGTCGCCTTAGACAAACTGACGAGACAAAAGGAACGGGATGTTTACTTTTATGTGGGCGAGCAACAAATGGATTGACGACCCATAATGGTGCAAGAAAGGAATTGTTGCCCACCTGTAGGCACATTTTGTAACAATCTATTTTTCAGTGTTGTCTCACGCTCTGTCATTGTTTCGCATGGTACGGTTGTTGCCAGAACTCACTGACGCTACCTCTTTCAGATCCCCACCCTAGCCTAAGATGACGAGGACAAAGTTTACTGGCATTCCCTTCAAAATGGGTCAGTAGCAAATGGTCCCTCAGCTTACTTGATGTAATATGTTATTAACTACTACATCCTTGCGCTAGTCTAGCATACTGCCATCTCTCCTGGATCTTTTGTTTCTTCATTAAAAATTTGAGCACATTTAATTGTATTGTACAGCTGCACATGCTATATTGCCTAAAATTCATAGAAAGCAATCAATACTTCCATGTGCTCCAAGTCCACGCGTTTCTCAAAGATGAACATTTTCTGCTGCTTTTTGTCACGTGAATCTCTTCATATTTCATTAAGATGTCTCAAATTCATTCCAGACTCCAGTGCATGTGCCTCATCCTGTGGTGAATATTTGCTGTGGCACCTTTTAGAGGAATCTAGAGCCCTCTTTGTGCTAACCTTTGAATCAAAGCATGCGGCATCACCAGGCAGACTATGCTACATAAGATCAGTGACGCTTTAAAGCATCACTTAGTGCATAATGGCCATTCTTCGCCCTTGCACCCTTCAATGCTACATCCATTTTTATCAGAGTACCAAAACAGCATAGGTTTCCAAAACTTGAATGCCCACTCTTCACAAACGACTCGAATGTTGGAAAATATGTGCACATGACTTTCTCAATAAGTCACCTCCTGCTGCAAAACAAACGTTTTAATGAAGGTCAGTATAATTGCTCATATTCAATTAACATCATATTAATGGGTGTGGGTATGGCTTCCTATGATCAGTCACAGGATATTAATAGGGACAAACTAAGTTTGAAAATTTACAGGTTCATAGAAAATGGTGGCACACATGAATCCTTAAAGCACGCGCATCCCCTAGGCTTCGGGGCTGAAATTTTTAGAGTTACTTCCGAAAGTGATTTTTGAATGTGGAAGGTTGATTATACTTTGTGTCACAGTTATTTTGCAAGCATAGCTGTGGCCAACATGTTATAATTTTTTACTGCAGTGGTTGCTTCTGCCAAATCATCGTCATTTTGCTCCAGCTCTCGCACAATATACGCTTGCTCTACAAGGGGCTATATGTGGATGCATGTTGCTTCAACGTCAATAGCAGACAGACCATGCAGTGTGCATGTGCCGTGAGTACTACTGCAAGCCTTTCAATATGCCAACTCTGGAATGTGTAATGACGCACTTACATTGTATAGCACGTGTGACTCAAAACAGTGTTATTCAGCTGAACCAGTGATTCGTTATTGTGCCGCCAGTCTCGTCACTATTACTGCAGAATTGAAACTTTCTTTTGCAAGTGTTACCCCATTAGATCGAGTGCTCGTTAGCAGAGATGCACCTGTGCATGCTATTTCTGCATGAAGGTATCACAGAAAGTGCAACGACTCAGAACAGGAGTGCTTCAACCATCACATACCAGGTGTCTGCATTATTTTATGTATTTTTCAAGCTATACATAGTAATTTTAAAAGTTACCTGTAGAAGATACAGTCAAATTTTAGTCCATCAGCTGGATTACGCAAACAGGTGGACATTGCTTGCATGAGACATTGAAGTGTATACCCAACTAATCGCAAACTTGACTAAGTAATCGCTATACACTTTGTTGCCTATGTTACGATTTTTCGGAATGTATAGCCAATGGGCTTGCAAGGCATTATCCACCAAGAACAAACTGTCAGGACGATATATTATATATATATATATATATATATATATATTGTAGGGAAGAAGAGTGGCCTCAGAGGCATCACCAGTGGTATTGACCGAACGTTGCTGACCACTGCCGTGTCCCCTGTTAATAAACCGTTTAGCAAGTGGTGGAGGTGCACTACAGTAGTATATATATTGAGAGCACACGTGAAGGGGGAAAATAGTATGAGCGCTGACTATGTAGTTCATCTTCATCTGTATAGAAACCATTGTAATCATCATCTTCATTTGTCACGCAGGCTGTGCTGCTTTGGCCTCACGCCGTGACTACATTGAAATATAACCTTTTGATTACTGTACCGGACGTCGCCTCATAATATATAGAGCATGTAACATTTTAGTTATTATTATGCTTCAATGCATAAAATCGCATTTCCTACAAAAGTAAGTAGAATGGCACACTTTTTTCAGCAAGTAACCACACAAACCATGTTCTAAGGGCGTTTTCAACATCCCACTGTAGAGCATCCAGAAAGTAAGCGATGAAATTTCAGTCCATAAAATGTGTGAAGCAAGCAAAACATTTGCAGTGACAAACAACTTGCAGAGACATTTACCACTTATATGTCAGATGTTCTCTTGTGGAGATACCGGACTACATTAGCCACAATGCTATCTGAGCTTCTCTGCTGTTTCCCCAGAGCTTTATCACAGACATAAGCTGAGATTGCATTCTTTCCTGTGCGATTTCTGGCACATCACTTGCCTTATCTTCCTGCTATAAACAATTTATTTTGAGAAGCTTGAGTGACCACTTGACAATGACAACCTTGCCTGTTATTCTGTAATGGTTTAACTGCGCTGATTAAGACATGGACAACAGCGGAAGAGAAGACAGCACGTGCACAGAACACGTGCTGTCTCTGTTGTCCATGTCTTAGCGCAGCTAAACCATTACCGAATGAACGCCAACCAACTAGCCCAACTTGGAGCTCTTCTGGCCTGTTATACCACACATTGATGATGACCTCAACAGATTATCTCCCTCAGCCTCAGCAATCATCTCCTCTTAAAAAAGAAGGCTTATCACCTGCTGTGTATTCCTCATGCACGATTACAGCACTGTAGCAGTAACGAGGGTAAACAAAGTTAGACCGCTGCCTTCTCCCCTGCAGGTTTTGTGTGATCAAAAGCACAATAACGTAATAATCTGGAGCACATGCAATAAGGCCCACTACGTCAGTACAGACAATTCCAACAGCATACTATGCCCATTCACTCCCATTCAAACGAGCAGCATTACAGTCATGGCCATCACAAATTGCTTTATCATGGGATAAGCTGATAATTCCAGACGTGCTTTAGCCTTGGACAGTAATGATACCACTGACACAAATGGCAACAGCACAATTTCTTGGCAATACTATAAAAAATCCCGCTAGGCAAAGCAATCATAAAGAATTAAGGAAAGGCTATCAGGTCACAAGGTACGAGGGTGGATTAACGAAAGCCGCCTTCACGAGATTATCACAGTCATCCAGTACCAGAAGGATTATCCATACAGAAGAACAGATACTTGTGCGAGTTTGTAAGGGTACTTAGAAGTGCAAAAAACACAAGAAAGTAGAACCAATTTGAAGTGAGCGCTGAGTTGAAACTGGTTCTACTTTCTTGTGTTTTTTGCACTTCTAAGTACCATCAAGGCTTATCCAAGTGACGTCAGCAACCTTGGACATTTCATCCCTTGCTTTGCAAAATCAAATCAATTGCCATTGTATTCTGGAGCCACATTCGGGGACAATCACATTCGGCGACTCGCGTGACGTGGAATCTTGTGCTCAATGACTGAATAAGCATCTGCTTGCCCACCTTTACCCAACCATCCAATCAGCGCACACTGAAAGCGATGTTACAGAGGTATCTCCAACTAAGAATACAGCCCCTGCTGTGTCGTTCAGGAAAGTGGTGGCCAGGCACTCTTTCCCGGTATTCTGAAGTCACACTTTTCGACCCCTAGCTGCTCGGGAAACATGACTGGCAAATGGAAACGGGGACCGGGAAGCAGACGAGGGGAACGGCAATTAAACCAGAGCCTACGACGCCAGCACTAGTGTGAACCAGGTGCAAACAAAAAGAGAAGTGCCCCTGACTTGGAAGGTTTGTAGGTATAGGCTGTGCTGTCTCAGAAGCCCCTGGAACTATGCCAGCGAGTTGCACAGTGCGTTGCCGTCTGTCCACACGCACGCGGCAGACGACGGCCTCTTACCAGCCTCTTAACCCTCTCCTACCAGAAGGGGACAGCTGCCAAGTCTCGCGCATTGCCCCATCGCGAATGAGGAAAGCGGGCCTCACGTCACCATCAGGTGCACCACGTGACTTTAAATGAAAGGGGGGGTGGGGGGTGGATGGGGAGGTGAAGAATCACGCGACTGGCAGAACAAAGACACAACAAGGCGTTTACAGTGAGCGGTGAGGTGTGTGGCGTACCCGCATCTGCTGTTGCAGACTTGTGGATCCATCAAGTTCTGCAGACACCAACTCACTTAAAGCCACGAATGTTTCGGAAGGGCAGCCAAGTGCCCTGCACGTCTATTTGCACTTGTGTGGGCGAAACACAGAGTCAATAGCGACAAGCTTGCAATCTCCTTTCTAGCGTGAGCTTTCAATGAAACTCATTTAGTGCACACAACACGTTGTACCAATACTTGCTGACCCATCATTTTGAAGCTATGTAAATATATATATATAAATGCTCCTTTGCTCGGACTAAACATTTTCTCACTCGTACAAAAAAATGCCACAGATTACTCGACATGCAATGCTGCCACCCTAGAAAAATTATTATTATAATAATTATATATGAAAAATATGAGCACAAGGACAAAAAGGGATATAGAGAGGGGCCATTACAATTCATTAAAAGGGTTTTTGCATACATTTCCATGCGAAACATTCCAGCACTGAATTGTAAGAGGAAAAACAAACAAACAAACATGCTTGCACAAGAAATATGCCGCACGATATTAAAGGTCTGATATTGCATAGTTGATGAAGGTGCTAAAGAAATTATGTAAACCAGCGAAGAGTGCCGTGACGGATATACATACCTGTGCAAAAAAATTTCAAACATTCAAAGCCACATTTTCGTAGTGTGGTCAGGTCAACGTTGGAAAGCTTAGCAAAGGGTGATTAACATCTGCCGTGACAGCCTGGGAACTGAAATGCCCAGAGAGACTAGCAACAACAACAACAAAAAAAAATCCAGACAGCTAAAACAAGCGACGCATGTTTCACGACGAAGGTTGCACACACACAGGAAGGAATACGAGCCAGAAGGAAGCGACGTCGCTATGCAAAGCGTGGGGACTGCGTAGACACTGCACTCATCCACACTATATTTAAGCCTCTTTTGCAACCCTCCGATATGCGTGCCTGCCTGCCAGCACTGAAAGTGTTGACACTTGATAGCGGTGTACGTGTACCTGGGATCTCAGCGCCGTCTGACTATTACCGGGGGGTTAGCAACAAAGCAGGTGTGGACATCGTGGTAATAAAAGTGAGGGACGTTACACAACTACTGTAACACCTCTAGGGTGCACTTGACTACAGAGAGACCAGTAGCATGTTAAACCGGCTAAAACTGACTAAGCGTTTGTTCACAATTATGATTTTCTTGACTTCGTGGTAACAAGTAATTTATAGCAGAAGCGAGACGGTGTTCTCAATTTCATTTCATGCCTGAACCAAACCCCTGGTATAAACTATTTTGCCACTGACCATAATAATTTAGTCCTAAGATTTCTGAATGTGTAGCTGAATGTGTTCTGAATGTGTACAGTGTCTGAACCAAACCACTGGTATAAACTATTTTGCCACTGACCATAATGTGTTCTGAATGTGTACAGTGTCTGAACCAAACCCCTGGTATAAACTATTTTGCCACTGACCATAATAATTTAGTCCTAAGATTTCTGAATGTGTTCTGAATGTGTACAGTGCTAGCATCTAAGCAGTTTTTCTTTTTTTGCCTCTTCATTATTTTATTTGTATTCATCATCTATCCAATGTACTTGCTTATGTCTTCCACTCCTTTAATGGCCCTCTGCAGACTGACATTATCATAAAATAAATTTAATGAATAAAACACATCAGTGAAATGTGGATTTTCAATGTAGCTTTTTTTTATTATTTGGGCTGGTTTAGGTGAACAAACATTCCCAAAACTCACTCATTTTAGTTCTTGGCTTTTTTTAGGATACAGTGTAGCCCAAGCATCTACCATTAGAAGGTTACTTGGACCAATTCAAGCATCACTAAAATCTTTCAACTTCAAGGCACACGTGAGTTGTAACTAGAGCCAGTACGTGTCTCGGCCCATCCTTCATGCTGAGAGTTTTAGAGTGCTTCCGAGCTTCGTATTCTCAAGGTGGCTTTTTTTGTGCAATTTAAATGTAATTAAGAGAGCACATTTCAACATTGCCCTAGGGTGTCCCGTGACTACAGCAAGCAGATCCATGAAGTGATGACGAAAAGCTGCCAGGAAGTACGTTCCACACAGAACAATTTCGTATAACGACGCAATACAGGAGCACGAGATGGAAAGATACACCTCGCAGGGCGCCTCACTGTCTCACGAGTCACGTGTCTCATCGCAACACGTCAGCTGTAGCTGCTCGTGACAGATAAGGTGGGATGCATGTCACAACGCGAGCGCCAATGCAGTAATAAAGTGCCAGCGATAACGTAGGCGATAGCGAGGAGAAAGCAAACCGCGCTGAAACACAAGACTTCCTCAATGAAAAGGCGTCATCTGCTGATGGGAGATACGTCGCAAGAGATACGGCCGTAGCTTACGAGATCACCGAAAGACAGAAACAGTGACTGAAAGCCAATATACAGGAAGTCAACAGTTTCTACGCATCTTTGCACATGCCTCTCAGCGGTAGGCGCGTTGACATCTTGGAGAAACCCCCCCACTGCAGAACACTCGTGCAGACAATGTATGCGTCACAGTGACAGCCGGCAGCAGCCTGTCAACTAAGCTTGTGCACCCCACAATGACAGTGCTACGACATATGTCACTGCCCTGTCATCATGGATGAGTCAAGTTATCCATCACAACCCTTCGTCGCAAGCCTCCTAGTAAAGTCAAGTCAAGATATTACGGATGAGTCAAGCTGTCCGTCACGAGCCTCCCAGTAGAAAGTGTCGAAATTGTGCAACACGCGAAATGTCGGGCTCCCAAGGTGGAAGTGAAGCAAGAAGGGAGAGTGCTGCGATAAGATAACGCAGGGATGGCGTGTTTTGCAGTGATGTGACGAGTGTTTATCAAAAAGATGAGGATAGATAACAAAGGCGCATGCATCCGCATTGTCTACAGCATGCTGCAGCTCCATGTAATGCCACGGAAATGAAATCCACCCCCAAGCTTTGTAACCCTGAAGCTACCCCACTGCTTGAGTGCCTCAACTGTGAGCTTTGATGAGCGAGACTGCAAAACAACAGGTTTGCAGCTGACCTTTCAAAAGTACTAAGAACTAGCTGGTTAAATAGTTTACAAGTATGAATACTTCAGCATGATGGCAAATGTGAAAAAACAAGATCGTTAGTGTTACAGTGCACCTGCAAAAAAGATAGATTATCTACCACAAATAGGGCAACCTCTTCCGTGCACTGGATACGTCAGTCTTCTGACACATCTTGAAAAAGCGATCGCTGGCAAAGGTTTGCCGAAGCTGTGGGTGGCATGCATTGGCATGCATTGCCGAAGCTGCGGGTGTACGCCGGAATTTGAAAAATGTGCAGTGCTGTTCGCTCATGATGACCAAAAAACGCGAGAGATAGTAGAAGCAGCAGAGATGGCCAAGGATGTTAGGCATTGTATCAGCGTGCCTTCCATTGCTCTGTCAGCAAAGGAACTATGTTTTTTGGGCGTATTGCAAGATAGTGGCTTGTGATTTATTAACTTTTATTTGTTCTATGTAACTGGTGTTGTGCCTTTAGAGAGATGAATCTTATCACTTAGGAGTGAATGTGGTTATGTGGATATATGTGAAGCTGCGCAGGCGTGGTGTTACCCTATATATTCATGTGTTTTCTTTAATAAAATTCAGTTGGAAGTTAGCGCTTGTGTGTGTCGCATTCTCCTGTCTTTCGTCCCTGAAGTTCGCGCTATTTAGATGTTCAAATGCAGTACCAACTAGCCCAAACATGCACCTTGTTAAACAGCAACGACTAACGTCCGCCGCGAATAACTGTCACATAATTCGCTTGACAACCTGCAGTGGTTAAGGAAACCTAACGTCCGAGAAAAAACACTATTTCAGCCAGTTCTTGCACTTTTGCAGAAGTTATTTTTTGCAATATAGTATTCCCACACTCCCCTTAAAGGGGTACTGACACAAAAATTTTGGCCTCGCGTTTTTTTTGCTGCAATGTGTTGCTGGGGGCCTGTTAGTCATAACACGGCACATCGTTTGCTGCAGCGCGCGACAAATAATTAATTACAGGCTTCTCATTACCGACCAGTGTCAGTTTCGGTTTCAAAAACGACAAGCCTCCGGGTGCAACTATCACCACCTAGCGGCTGCAGCGCTCGATCACGTCAGCACACAGAAGTGTGACGCACTTCCGCGCTGTTCGCGTCGTCTCCTCGCATTCGCACGCTTGCCGCACGTGCAACGCGATGTCGTCGCCTTCATCGTCCTCGTTGTCGTCGTCCTCCTCATCGTCGTCTGTTGGGGACGATTTCCTTGAGACACCAACAGCGCAGCGGCGAGCGCGTCAAAACATATGGCGGCTACGACGTCATCATAACTTGTTGTACCGGCTACAACGGTTACGTAGGGGAAGTAGGGGGGTCACCTCGGGTCACCTCCGAGGGTGTCAATGCGATAGGTGCGGCCTATAATGCTGGATCGCGCATGCGAACTTCAAAATTCATATAAAATACCTTCCAACCTTTATTCGCTGTCGATATTTTGCAGTTGGTACACGCACGTACACGGAAATCGATACAGCAGGCTATCTCGGCCGCGAAATTTTGTGTCAGTACCCCTTTAAGAGGTGTGTTTAGACACCATGAAAGTCCATCTCTGCGACAGGCATTAGGACAACGCTAATATGAAAACTTTCACTGCCAACCAACAAAACACTGTGTTCTCTTTGATTTTGGTGCATGAAAACATACCATCCTCTTGACTGAAGGTGAATAACCAGCTAAAACACAACATGTATTAAATGGCCCAGTATACAAACTAATACTGCAACAATGCCCTAGCTTAATTCGGTTGAAAACGATGCCTGATAAAGTCAAATTCCTTACAGTAATAAACAGTTTCACTGACCCAACAGACGTACTCCAAGTATCAGTTATTGATCCCTTTGTCTGCTGGTCTTTTATGAAACTAATTAGTGCGTGTCGTGTTTGTAATCTTGTTTACTATTTTCATGCTCTTCCTACAGGTTAAATGAAGCAGCTAGAAGCATGCTGCTTTCAAGTGTAGTTTTTAAGTTAACATATGCAGATGGCCCCATGCAGAGAGCATGAATAACAGTAAAGATTGCGACATTATTGCAATGTTATGTCATAATTGAAAATTTATTTCTTGACTCAGACTCAGACTCACGGCTTGACCTGAGTCTGAGTGAGCCTGAGTGAGTCTACTCATGAGTCCGTCAGTGTATAATTAGCTTTTTCGATCAGGATGTCAATGCACTTAAACGCCAATATCTCGCATAATCAGTGCTCTACAATACGCATTTTGATGTGGTCCATTCACATATGAGTTATCAGTGACTGCAATTCAGTAAGGACATTTTTATTGAAAGATATGGTTCACACGAGATATTTTTATCAAGAACTTTCTTTGAAAAATTTTGTGGGGTGGTCAAGGCACACCTCTGATCAATAAATATTAAGCTGGCGTATGAACGCTAGTGCGTTAAAGCATCTGTGAGTAGAAGTGAGTATCAACATGAGCCGTCATAAGGCTGATAGTAATGCTGAAGTTGAGTAGTGATCACCATAGGTTGGCAAAAAAAAATTGGAGCTCACTCAGACTCACTCAAGAAACATATTTTGTGCTTAGGGCTCACTCGGACTCAGACTCACCAAAGTTTTCCTCCACTGGACTCACTCAGACTCATTCTCACTAAAATTTGTCTCAACCGAACTCACTCGGACTCAAACTCACCAAGATTTTACTCACCCGAACTCACTCAGACTCATGGCTTGATCGGAGTCTGAGTGAGTCGACTCATGAGTGAGTTTGTCGACCTATGAACATGACCCATCAACATGCCGCAGTGGTGCTTCTCTGTCAATGCCACACACATCCGAACGAAAGCAAAGAACCAAGCCACGGTTGCAAATATGACACTCTGCTGGAAGGCTGAGGGACGAGAGTGGCTCTTATCGCAATCCTCTGTTAATTATCTGCACAACAACACGGAAAGAGAGACCGGGATGGGAACCGATAAGCCTGCGGCATCTGCTTTTAGCAAGACGGCTTCCTGTTACAATCTGTTTGCCCCAGTTGATAACCGAGTTAAGCAGATGGGAGCCCAAACACAACACTTGCCTCGGCTTGTCTCCGTTCTCAAGAAAGTGGTGAAAGTCCACATGGTCATGTGAACAGTTATGGAGTCTACAGATGCCACGCACTGGTGTAAATAAACTCGGCACAGCACACAGAAACATCCATGCACCAAGCTCTACAGACACACAGCCCCCGATTCCCAGAACTGACAAAGCCTTCCCTACTGCTAGGAACAAAGAACCACACGTCATCTCTAAAAAATAAAATAAAAAAGGAAATGATGGGCAAACTAAACAGAGTTCATTGTCATGAAGAGCAATGTAATATTGCATGTAATCAGCTTCTTTTGTTGTGGCAAAACAGCGCAGACAATGGGACGAAGAACATACACAGTGCTGTGTCCTGTATGTTCTTCGTCTCATTGTCTGTGCTGTTTTGCCACAGTGTTCATGAACCAACTAGCCCACCCCAGAACCCTTGTTCCTTTGTTGCTCACTAAATTTCCACAGTTTCCTTTTCAAAGGCTCTTGCAACTGCCAGCTCACCCAGCTAGCATGTTTTGAATTGAATCTTTGAATTGCATGTCATCGACACTTCAGGAAATTGTCAGACAAGATGTAATCAGCTGTAGGAAAACAGACGTGATTAGAGAACACTGGGAACAGCCACTATATTTCTTTTGTACATAAAATAAGCTAATTATGTTGATGATGATTATTACAGACCTTGAACAATGCTTGAAGAAAACAAGAACCCTCCAGTAAACAAAAGAAACCTAGCATTAAAACAAGACCGATGAAGATGACGTGGACACGCTTGATCATTGTTACTACCCGTTATATAGGAGAGAGAAATTTGATTTTGGACTGCTTCCAGAACTGGCAAGGTGATGTATTAGAACACAAATAAGAATCTGGTGACCATACACAGATGTTGAGTTGCTGTTAGCCAATCATAATGTCCATAGGCGTGTGCAGGGTTTACCTTCAGGGGGGAGGGAGGTGATGGTTCATTGCGGCACCCCCCCTCCCTATTAAGTCAATGTACGGGGAAGACTGCACCCCCCTCTCTTTAGGTGACTAGGGGGGTGGGGGGGGGGTGGGGTGGACGCCCCCATGGCCCTCCCCGCCCCACGTGCACACGCTTATGATAATGGCAACTGATAAAGTGGATGAGCTCTCCAAAATTAGTATTCTCTACTATGGAGCTACGCTGACAAAGGCGCAGAAAAAGCTGTACTTGAATCCCCCCAAAAACGCCAGGCCTGCGCCGATCGCGCAGCACAGAGACAGCAAAAACTGGAAGAGTGGCCTTTCTAGAGCCCGTTCAAACCTCTCTTGGGGAAACTAATACAAGTAGACATGCAAAGTAACGACTAAGCCACAAATCATAATTTTTGTGAAGTAGAGAAGCGCTCACTATGCCATTATTCGTTTTTCTGTGGATAAGCGGGGTACCCGCTACACATCTGTGAGGCATTATGTGCACTTTGTTGATGATTCATGGAGCTGATCACGATGAAGAATTATGGTTGACCACTTTGTAGTGGGTGGGAAGCTTTAAACCATACACTTGGTGTACAATGAGTATTGTGTGAAGCCTAGTTGTTATTTTACTCTTCTGCCACGCTATATTAAACATTAGCACAATTTCCTGCCCGACATGACGCCTGTATAGGGTCTTTTTGTAATGGACTTCCAAGCACCAGCGTGGCTCTGTGGTAGAATGCTTGACTGCCATGCAGAGGGCCCGAGTTCAAATCCCATCCAATCCTAGATATTTTTTTTATTTCATTGTTTCTTATTTCGCAAGATGGTGGTTACGGACACTGGCAGCGGACAACTACCCCACTGACGTTGTGATCTGATAACAACTTTCACTGTAAAAAGAAAAACAAGGCCAGAGTGATACAAAGGCAGAATTCTCAAATGCCAATCCATTAGGGTCTATAAATACAAATTTTCATGGCACTATGAGAACTTCTTTTTCCTTTTTTTTTTTGGTAACTTTCTTGCGAAGCATTTTGAGCCTCTGGTGATGGTTGGCCATGCACATCAAGCAGGGGAGTGAGCCCATAACACCCATTGTTTTAAATTAATTCAACTGCTATTGTTTCGCCTCAAGCTTCCTTGGCTTCATTGTACTGGCCTTGTGTAACAGTGCGTACTGTCACATTTCTGCGCCCTACGAGACAGTACAAACGCGCATGGGAATGAGCCAGTGCTCCATGCCCACTTAATTTTTAGCAGCCTAATTTATTATGACAACAATGTATAAAACTCCAAACCACCTCTGTAGCTCCTATCATTGCAAGTGAACTGATGAAACTTTTGGGAAGGTTTGAAAATGTGGCCTAATGTCTGCGAGACTCACAATTTCTATGCTCGCGTCACTGGCATAACAACTTCGTGTGTCCATTGTTCGGCGCTTTTAATCTTGCATCGGCACAGGTAAAAACAAGAACAAGAAGAGCAGTGATAAGCAACTATAAATAGGCCCAAACCTCTGCAGTACACACTCAACCAAACAGGATGCGTGCCATTTATCTTAAGCCTTGCCCAAGGTGTGCAAATACTACTAGACACATGAAGCGTACTTAGCAGAGAAGCTTTAGGGTAGTTGAGTTTCGGTGCATAGGACACCGTATACAAACACAAGGTCTGTTGTGGTGATGACATCTTGTGACACTGTACTTAACCAAAACACACG
Source organism: Rhipicephalus sanguineus (assembly GCF_013339695.2). Taxonomy (NCBI): domain Eukaryota; kingdom Metazoa; phylum Arthropoda; class Arachnida; order Ixodida; family Ixodidae; genus Rhipicephalus; species Rhipicephalus sanguineus. Next base: position 76,194,342 of record NC_051182.1, on the reverse strand, counting down.
CAGCTCCAGTTGTAAGCGGGTGGCCACCCCAGCATGGCATTACTACAAGCATCACCAATCGCTTCTAAGGTGTTTTTGGTGCCTCGGCTGGTGACACTGCCGCTTTCACGTGCAGACACCGAAAAGCATTTCAAACTTTGCTCACACGCAGACAGAAGATATAATGCATGAAAACTTCAAGTGGCAGGCTTTTTACAATGCATTTCAGCTTGACAATAACTTGCTTTACTTTTCTGGCTAGCGTAAGGTGACAAGTACTACAGTAACTTAAACAAAGACTTCCAAGATTGTCACTTTGAGTTTTGCGTGGATAACAAAATCCATGAAATAGGTGATAGGTCAAGCATCATCATGTATACCGCTGATGTGTATGTAGCTTTCAGCACGCTCAATGGGATGAAAGGAAAGATGAAGCCCTTAGAGTGTGCGACAAATCCCTCCAACTCCACTCGTACTTATGGATTCGAAAAATTTTTGTGCCAATCGACTCATGAGGCAATAAACTCCAATAGTGAGGTCATTCAGTGATCACTTAAAAAGTGTTGCAGGGCCCCATTAAGATAACCAAAAAGCATATTAACACTCACTCCACACATGTATGAAGCAAAAGTCTCTCCTAAGTATATGTGTTCATCACAGGGTTGTGTGGATCGTGAAATTTTCTAAATGATTTCAAAACAAGCACTAAAGATAACAGGCTTCGGAAATGAAACCAAGTAACAAGTTTGGTTTATAAGCACTGACACATGTATATAATGATGTTACTTACATAAAGGGGTATCCATTAACACATGTATAACAAGACTTTTCCACACAATGATGGATGCACTTACGTACATCATGCAGTGTTCTTCTGTGCTCCAATGCTGTTATTTGAGTTGAAACTTCAATTGAATTTATTTGCAACTGGGCTGCGAGGATGACGTCGAGGAAGCTTCGCACTGTAATGGCGAAAAGCCTCAAGAAACGGTGGATTCTATCTATTTTTGTCTTTCTTTCTTCCTTTCTGTTCTTTATACATCTGTTTTTTTTATTTCTCTCTTTCCTTATCTCTCTTTTCTATTTCTTTCTTTCTTGCCTTCTTTCTTTTTCTCTCTATTTCTCCCTCCTCTTTCATTGTCTCTTTCTTTGATTCTCTCTCTCTTTATTTCTCTATCTTGCTCTCTCTTTTTTATATCTCTAGCTTTTTGGCGCCTGTTTCCTTCAATCACATTCTTTCTGTCCTTTTCAGTCTCTCTTCCCTTTCTTTCTTTCTCTGTACTCATCGTCTCGCTCACCGGAGTTGTTGCATCCCACGCCGGACAAATCGGTGTATGTATTCTGGGAGTGAAGCAGAAGATGAAGAAGAGGACGAAAAGAGCGCGTGCTGGCCGAGTTATTGCGTTCATGATGATGATAGTTTTTTTAACATGACTATAATGGAGTTTCTCCGAGCTTAGACAACTCCGCTGTTAAAAAGCTTCCATTAGCAGCTTTTATACCCCTTGTATATTAGAAAACGAACATTTGACAGCATCAAAACATGTAATTATTGAATCCAATATGAATTCAAATGAGTACTGACACGAATTTTAAATATTTTTGGATTGTTGCGCTAAGTAATAACACTGATGTCGAGAACCCTAAAAAGAGTACAGTGGTGCCGAGGAATGCATCGAAGATATTTTGAATAGTGCTACGATAAAAAAAAAAAAAACAGTTTTGGTTTCGATATCAAGTGGGCGGCTTCTCAGTGACGTATCATCGCAGTGTGGCGTCACAGGGAGGCAGTAACTCGTGACGTACCAGTGGCAGATGTCATCTGCTCATGGTGCACGCAAATAGTGAATTGTTGCCCAGCGACCCCAACAGCAATTTCTGCTATTTAGGCTGTGTACTGGACACACAATTCACAGACTCAGTGGAACTGTGTTGACTCGTCAGGATAATATTAGTCTATTGCGGTGGGGCTGGCTTGCAGGAGCTAAGGGACGACAACATTGAAATCAAAGTAAAATATCTTATACTCGCTGTCCGGCTCCAGTGTGTGGAGAGCATTAACACTGCATACCAAGGAAACAAAAACTGTCCCTTTTGTGATGTCTCAAAATCTTGTCAGTACTCCTTTAATAACAAGAGCTATTTGATTCATATCCATATCTCGAATACTGAAATAGCAGGTCATTAATTAAAGCAACAATGCTGTGTGCAATAAATTGAAGAGGTCTTTTGAGAGGAAGAGTATTTTGGCCCCTTGGAACAAGCTTTAATTGCTGCAGGCATGTTCCAGTGGCCGCGCTTCACATTACGTGACTGCCTTCTGACCTGTCAGTCATTTTGTGGTGCAAGTGGGCGTGGCCATAGGCGTGCGCAGGGTTCCCCTTCGGGGGGGGGGGGGGGGGAGGGGTGAAGGCGGGCGAAGGTTCATCGAAGCGACCCCCCTTCCCCCCCACCTCTTAATTAAATGTATAGGGCAGACTTTGCGCCCCCCCCCCCTGTTAGGTGACTGGGGGGGGGTCACCCCCTGCCACCTCACCCCCCCCCCCGCGCACGCCTATGGGCGTGGCAATAGTTCTTATTTCTTGTAGATGACTTGCACTGACGTCACTGAAACCGCCGTGTTCGAGCACCCGCATGGGGAGGACGCGACGTCTGCGATGTCACATTAATGTTATCGCAACATCACACATGCAGGTTCTATCGTTATTCACGCACACGGGCGTTTCTGCCACGTTGTTATTGAAAGATCGCCCGCGACTTGTTTGTCATCAAAGCCGCCATCGTGGAGTGCCAGCACGTTTAGAAGCTGCGTCCATGACGTCACGTGCAAGCCACGCGTCAATGTTGAAACTGCGTCACGCGGCCTAACAACATTCAACGTCACGTGAACTCTGCAGACCATGCGCAAACACTTCGGCCACAACTCTCGGGTGATTCTCATGCGCGCATGCGTTTCAAAACAGACGGCGAATCCATGACAGAAAACCCACGCATTGTAGTACTCATTCCATCGAATAAACAGACATGTTGACAAGGGCTATTCGCGGCGGCACGCGAGTGGTTGCCGCGTTGCCGCGCGTGGGATCGATAGGCGGTGGGTCAGTTCCGTGCAGCGCAACGGAACCCGCAGCTGCGAGAACGGATTCGGGAACAAGTTGGTGCATCTTGAAAGGCAGTAGATTAGCGCTGGTGGAGAGGAGGACAACAAGGAAGAGACAATCGCGTGCCCCCAAGCAGGGGCGTAGCCAGAAATTTTTTTCGGGGGGGGGGGGGGTTCAACCATACATTATGTATGTTCGTGCGTGCGTTTGTATGTGTGCGTGTATATATACCCAAGCAAAACTGAAAAATTTCGGGGGGGGGGGGGTTGAACCCCCCCAACCCCCCCCCTTGGCTACGCCCCTGCCCCCAAGTGTCTCTTCCTTGTCCTCGTTTTCATCGGCGCTAAGCTACTGCCTTTCACGATTCGGGAAGCGTGTTTCCACACCCTAAAATGTGCAGCAGCGCAACTTCCGGTCGGCCTCACGCGGCTTCCGGTCGGCCTCCGGTCGGCCTCAGTCACGTGGCCCGGGCGCAAACGTCACGAATGACGTCATACTAGCGCCAAAACTTGAATGAAAAGAGAAGGCTTCTACGTGGCCTTGCGTAAGCATCGCTATTTTGCCAGTATCAGTGGTTTTCCCGAGCATCACTACTGCACCGTGGCAACCAAAGTGGACGCGACGCGACGCTCTACCAATGACATCATTCGTGACGTTTCTGCACAGATCATGCGACTGCCACACACGTGACGGCGCCGGGAAGTTCTGCGCATTTTAGGGTATGAAACCCGTGGAAACGCGCAGACGCGCATTCATTAGAGCAATCGCTATGGGAACGGTAGCAAATTTTCCTCATACCTTAAGTGAGTGGAACACATTACAGCTTGAAGCACAAGTTTTTGCGTCAATGGCATGGGCGTAGGCAGGGGGGTGCAAAAGGGGCACTTGCCCCCCACCCAAGCTATGCCAGCCCCCTCTCTCTCCCCCCCCTTCCCCCAGCCGCGTTGCAACACGGGTTTGCACCCCCCAAGGCAAAATTCTGCCGACGCCCATGGTCAATGACCATGCAGTAGAAAAACTGGCCTCGCAAGCCTTGAAACAGCGAAACTGGAGGATACTGAAGACTAACCTGGTTGCTTCTAGGGCTTATAGCTAGGTGACGAGGGTTGTTTCTAGGTTGCTTCTAGGTCGTTGTTAGTTAGGCTTTAGCTAGGTGATGCTAGTTTGTTTCTACGTTGATTATCAGCGCAGAGGGGTTCGAGTTAAATCACGCACAGTCACAGACACGACACGGATGTACAAACTGGAGAGACAGAAACTCGCGCTGAAACCAAGCGTTAGCACCTCTCATAAATCTACGGGCACGTCGTCGTTGGCATAGGGCTTCCGTCGCTTCGGGGTCTTCTCGTAGCCGCCGTTGCCTTCTTCCTTTTTAGTGGAACAGTGCCACTGGTAAGTAGTGGAATTTACCCCATTTCTGTGGCAAATACCGCGTTCATGATGATGATAGCTTCTCGCTGCCGCCGTTGCCTTTCCCGTTCCCTAGTGTTGGGCTAACTGTTGCCTTCTTCATTTTAGTGGACCAGTGGTGAGTAGTGGGATTTACCCCATTTCTGTGGCACATACCCGTTTATTTTCGAGATAGGGTCGGACACATTACGGCTAGCTTAAACAGCTTAGCTGTTTAAAGCAAGAAAAAGCTCTTCATTACACCCTACGATGAAGTAGCGCACTTTGGACTGGGACAAAGGAGACAAGTAGGACACGACACTAGCTGCTGTTTGAGCTCTTAGCGAGCTCGAACAATAATGTTGCTTCCATCCACAGGCGTGCGCAGGGTTCCCCATCAGGGGGGGGGGGGGGCAAAGGTTCATCACAGCCCCCCCCCCCACCTTACTAAGTCAATGTATGAGGCAGATTTTGCGCCCCCCCCCCCCTCTCAGGTGAATAGAAAGGTCAATGTACGGGACAGATTTTGCGCCCCCCCCCCCCTCTTAGCTGATTAGGGGGGGGGCCCCTCTGCCCCCCTGTGCGCACGCCTATGCTTTCATCCATTAGCAAGCTCGAACGGCAATGCGAGGCTCCGGTATAGGGTTACCAACCGTCCCGGATTTTGCGGGACTGTCCCGACTTTTCACAGAGCGTCCCGAGCCCCACGCCGACCGTGTCGGGACAGCTATGCCCCATATTTGTTATGGATAGCCCAGTTAGACATTTTTATGCGGGCCAACGCGCGTCACGTAACAGAGCAAAAAGTTCGCGCCAATCGCACGCACGCAGCAATGTTGCCGTGGCTAGCGGTGGTTACGAGGGGCTTCATCAACTTCCGCGTGAAGTGCGACAACTTGTAGGAGTACATTATCCAGCAAGAGGAAGTGTTGCGAGCTGCACGTAGCCAACATGAGCACCACTGCAAGAGGCCGCAACAATAAAGAAACAACGCATTTGTCTAAAAGATACCCCATTTAATAAAACTGATTTCGCTGGCTCCCTAAGTTAAAGTACCTAAAGTACCCCCCCCCCCCCCGCGCGCACACACACACACAAACACACACACACACACACACACACACACACACACACACACACACACACACACACACACACACACACACACACACACACACACACACACACACACACACACACACACACACACACACACACACACCTTCGTCCCGACTTCCTTCATTGAAGATAAGTTGGTAACCCGAGGCTCAGGCCGTTTATTTGGAGTAAGGCGACATTCCCAGAGTGTCTAGGAAATAAGTTTTCACAAGAACGTTTGCTAGCGAAACAAACGAATTTCGTGAAGAACAATGAAGCTTAGCGAGCCATTTTTGCAGGGTTAAAGTTAAAACAGCAAGCGTGCGATGAACAGATATGAAAAGAATTGTTAACGTTCGGTGTCAACAGCCGTCATACCAACGGATTTTTAAAATCTTATGTTCATCGCTCATCGCAGCAAATACATCGGTACGTCTCTTGCGCACGTTTCGGTGCACATAGACCGCATTTATGAACGAGGCAGCAGGGTGACCAGCAAGAGCGGTGCATCGGTGGCCCAGTGTATTTTTACCTCATATGGGCAATTTGAATAAACTTACGTAATGTAACTACAAAACGTGCAATCATTCAAGAATTTTTGAACCTTGCCATAATTTGGAACAGTGTCAGCTCCCATTTCCTTGCACGTTAATTGCTTCCATATAAAAAAATGAATAAATTTTTATCTGATTACGCGCATAATCGGATACCTACCCTAAATTCTTTATCGTCGCGGGGCTGTCAATATGTGAGCAAATATGTGGAGCAGGTGGATACCACTTCTTGTTTTAATATTTCTTATTCTTAGCCGTGACGGAGTTTCTTATTTACGGTTCAGAATAAACACTCCTCAAAACCACCCAGGAAACTTAAATATTTACATTAGGATCGACATTTTATCCTTTGCGAACCGCTACACCATTGGCGTAGCCATGGGGTTCGGGTGTTCACAGTGAGTTCAATGCAGGTTATTTTTCGTTGTTTTGCTTCCGTAAATACGCCTGTCCTGTTTAATACCGTCCGTACCTTGACCAATCCGACGCAGTGGTTATGCGCCGCCAGAAAACTTCAAAAGCAAAAGAAAACGAATTTACATATTACAGCTTGTCGCGAGAGTGCACGGATTTAGAGACTGACGGAAAAGCTGTCGAGCCGCGCGGAACGGAGGCGCGCGCCGCCACCGGACACACACCACGCAAAAAGCTAAACGTAAATAGACGATAGAAACGCAGCGGGGCCTTGGCCTCGCTCGTACGCCTCGGTCTACGCACTCCGCTCGCGTTGTTTACAACGCCGAGATCTGCTCGGCAGCCAGAGAAACGCCGTCACAGCTAGGCCGATGGCCAAGATGGACGGAGGAGACTCTCTAATGGCGCGCTCCGTTGAGGAGGATATTAAAAAAAAAATGCTGAAGTGGAAGTTCTTGCAATTAACGCATTACCGGCAAAGGTGAAGCCACGGTCTGCCCCTGCAGGTTTGTCTCGCAATCACGCTCTTTTATGGAGGTGCCCGCTTAGAGATAAAGTGGTTTTGCTCTATTAATGTAAATGCTAGGCTAATTATGAAACAATTAAGAGATCGTTTATCCTGACGAAAGTAACCCATCGGGATGAGATGAGTATTGATGACTTCATCTCCAATAAAATTCGCCCATACATTAGGGCTTCTTAAGGAAACTTGTAACACAAAGGCACACGTCGAGAACTATCATTCCCAAAATATTACGAACAGCAGAGTCATTTTATCAAGTTACGGAAATACGGTACGGTATTAATCAATCCTCCTTTCTCGCACGTTGTGCCAATAATAATATCTGCGGTCTAACGTCCTAAAATCACCATATGATTATGAGGGTCACCGTAGTGGAGGGCTCCGGAAATTTGGAGAGTACACGGGGGCTCTACCATTTCGCCTCCACGAAATGTGATCCCCGCGGCCGGGATCGAATCCGCGACCTTCGGGTCAGCAGCCAAGCACCGTAAAGGGCGAGACAGACGGTACGATTTTCCATGCGATGCGACGTCCGACGCGGCGGTGGGGAAACCGGAATGGTGACCTTTCATAGCATCGGACAGCCACCATTCCTCCTCCCCACCGCCGCGTCGGACGTCGCATCGCATGGAAAATCGTACCGTCTGTCTCGCCCTTTAACCGCTACACCACCACCGCGGACTCGCTCGCTGTGCCCTCCTAGTTCCAGTGAAGGCGTCCTGACAATGATCTATTCAAAAATTACTATGGTGTTGTCACGCCTCATTGTTGCCTGTCAGAATTTTTGAACCTTGCTATAATTTTAGAGCGTGTCAGATCCCATTTCCCTGCACGTTAATAGCTTCCATATAAAAAATACTGGATTCGCTCCGTGGAATTCATGCGCAACGGTTGCGTCGTCCGCGATGACGTGCACCTCTCACGGATCGAGTTTCGACTCTCCGTGATGTCCCTGCCTCTCGCCGATCGTCGTGCCGTGACGGTTGCTTCGTCCGCCAAGCCTAGCACCGCTCACCGATCAAGGTTCGCCTTCCCGTGATGTCCTCGTGCCCTTAGCCGATCGTGGCCCCGTCCCTTAACTCCGCTGACCGGATCCCCCCACTCCCTCCCCCCTGAGAGCTACTGCTGAGGTGTCATCCACTGAGATAGACAGTTGCGGGGCTCTCATTTTCGTTCCCTTACTGTTTTCTTATTATCAAGAATCACTCCCCCCCCCCCCCCCCGCCTAACAAAAACTGAATCAGTTTTTATCTGATCACGCGCACGCGCATCGTCGGATACCTACCCTAAATTCTTTATCGTCACGGGGCTACAGCTCTGCCAAGCCGTGAGGAAAATGTGGAGCAGGTGGATACCACTTATGTCGAGGAACCTGTCATTCGGGAGACGCACTGTCACTGGAACTGGGAGCGGCTTAAGCACAACGAGCGTGAAAGGAGGAGCGTGTACGGTATTTCCGTAACTAGCTAAAATACTCTTAATAATTAAATCTGGTAAGGCGTGCGAGGAAAACGCTGCTCTTGCTTCGACACCTCGCCACTGGTAAGATGGCGAATTGTTGCCTTCACTTTCGAGGCATTTAACTTCCACTCCAGCATTTGTTTTTGTTCTGTTTTAATCCTCCTCGGCTACTACGTACTATACACACCCATCGTACCACGCACTCGCGCCACAATTAACCGCCGCGGCCGGGGTTGGGAAGGTGCACTGAACAGGGAAACAGTCCTAGTGACAAGCAAGCGGCCGATGCGGTTCGTTAAACCTCGGGGGAAAAATAATAAAATAAACAAAACACGTGGCAATACGCAGCGCGGAAACGAGCCAGAATTACCGGGGAGTCCCTCTCACTACACAACACTGGTTGCAGGAAGGCGGCCGGAGCCGCATGCCAGCTTCTGGAACGATCGTGAGTGACGTAAATAGAGCTTACTCGGAAAACCGAAAACACATTGAGGGCGCACATCTTCGCGAGGGTTGGAAGCTGTCCGGGAATTTTCACTTTACCCCTATGCACAGGAATTTGGTTTTGGGAATACGTGAGGTCACAGCGTACAAATAGTAAAAGTTTGCTAGGGCAGCAAGATCTGCTGCCCTCGAATTATGCACCACAAGCGACTCCCGGAGTACCTTCTCTGGACGATACCTAAACCGATCGTGCGACTCTCGATTCCGGGGATAACAAAGAAGTCGAAAATGCCAACCGCTGGACTTAAGCATTTTGCTTTATCGTACATTGCCTATATGTACGAATATACGGTACATATTTTTGCTGATGGGTCTGTCACGCAGACCTCCTCAGCAGCAGCTTTCACGGTTCCTCACATGGGCATCACGAAACGCTTCAAGATAGCGCATCGGACATCATCTACTGCGGCTGAGCTGACCGGCGTCCGACAAGCTGCCCACTACATTGTACAACAGAGTCCCGCGAAATGGACATTATTTTGTGAGTCCAAGCCGGCACTTCAACTTATCAGCAGTTACATGAAGCAAGGAACCGCATACAGCCCTCTGGTGTGTGACATAATGAATATGTTAACTGAGGCGTCTCAATCTGGGCATACCGTTGCACTGCAATGGATTCCCAGTCACTGTGGCATAGCTGGGAATGAGCAAGCTGACGCAGAAGCAAAAATGGCGCACACTAACGGCGAAGTCATATCAATTCAATTTTCCCGATATGACATCAATGGCTTGCTGTCTGAGTCTATGAAAACATCTATGACACGCTTATGGAATGACCCTAATTATCGCCAAGAACGTCTTTACAGACTTGACTCTGGTCGTATTTTCCGGCTTCCATTCCGGTTAAGAAGAGACCAAGAAACATTACTACATAGATGGCGGCTGGGTGTTGCGTATACACGAAGATACCTTTGCAAGATTGGACAGGAGCGAAACCCTAACTGCAGTGTGTGTCACACGTCTGAGACTATTCACCACATCCTGTGCGTGTGCCCTCAGTACGCGACCGAAAGACAATCACTTAAGTGCGTCGTAGATCGTCTGGACTCCCGACCTTTTTCGGAGGAGAAGCTTTTGGGCGCTTGGGAGCATGCAGACCAGGCCCAACGAAGTTTAAAGTGCCTATTGAGATTTCTCAGTGATGCAGGTTTAAATGCTCGTCTTTAGAGCATGTGCGGCATAAAGACTATCGCGCGTGTCCTATCCCCGTGCAAGACAGTGTGTACAGTGACTCATTGTGCCATACCATCGTCGCCTATCATCACACCTCTCTCTTTCTCTTTCTTTTTCCTTCACCCCTTACCCCCCGTGAGGAGTAGCAGGCTAGAAACCCACTTTCCAGGCCGAGCTCTCCTCCTTCTTCTCATTAAAACATCTTCTTCTTCTTCTTCACTTTACCCCTAAACAACCTCCGGATATACAAACAACGAGCGCGTTGTTTTAATTATCCCGACGTTTTCAGTCTTTTCGGCACAATTAAAAACGCCAGCGGTCTGTTCACCTGACGTCGTGAGGAAAAAAAAAAAAAGCTCTCGATTGGTCCGTATATGCGAGGGATGTCAGGAGTGCTATTCTGGATAATGTCAAATTACGCCATGTTGTCCATTGGTCAAGTCTGATTGGCCCGGAGGGCCGCTACGGCCCCTCCGATTGGCTTAAAATGCCGCCGTTAAGAAATTTGACAAGATGGCGGAATTCGACAGTGTCCACGATAGCAACCCAATTGCGAATTGTCTCCCATACCTGCTTTGCCGTGCAGTCGCACGTCCGTCCTGCCTTGTCTCGCATGACTATCGGTGCGGGATCAACTGATTTCACTTCGTTTTATGCGTTTTCGACTGCGCAAGCGGAGACAACAGCCTGTAGCCCAAAAGCGCGAAACTCTGATAGGTTGAACGCTGAGTGCTTACGTTTTCCACGTGTTTTATGAAGAAATAAGTGCCGATGAGGAGATATCCTCTTTGGGAAAGGTAGCCAAGACGAGAAAAGGGCGAGAGAGACGGTGCGATTTTCCATGCGATGCGACGTCCGACACGGCGGTGGGGAAACCGGAATGGTGACCTTTGATAGCATCGGACAGCCACCATTCCCTCTCCCCCACCGCCGCGTCGGCCGGCACATCGCATGGAAAATCGTACCGTCTGTGTCGCGCTAAAGAAACCAATCTCTCGTCTTTTGGACGGAGTGGTTTATAGGGGCCCTTTAGGTTCGAATAACAGCAATCATCAACCTTGGTAAACTTTGAGAGAAAGGTACTGTTTGGCGGTTTTATTCGCTTCAAGAGTAGCTTACTGACATGGCTCTGTGGTAGAACACCTGCTCGCCACGCAGGAGGCCTGTGTGCGACTCCGGCTCGGACCCGTGGCTTTTATTATTTGCATCCATCGCGATTTTTCTTCGCTCACAACCAACGGCGTCGACACCGGAATTTCTAGGACACTGGCCCTTTAACGCTATAGCGTTAACATGAACTTGGGGGCTGTGAATTAACTTAGCAAGGTTCAATAAATATTGCTTTACGCAGCAATTGTCCGAACTCGGATAAATAAATAAATAAATAAATAAATAAATAAATAAATAAATAAATAAATAATACTCCGGAGCGCTCAGTTTCGGTATCGCAGCGATCGGGGTCTTCAATTTCGATTGTTATCAGAAATTAGGTGCGTTTTCTGCGGTTTTTAAAAAACGGGCATGCCATAAATTGTCACATTCTACATATAGCCCTCAAGTTAAGAACTGAAAAGTTAGTTTGAGTTTTTGTTAATTACTCATTTCAATGTAACTTTAGGTGCGCCAAAGTTTTTCCGCCTCGGCGTAGGCGACAGGAGCCTGGCTGTCATAGTACGTTTATAAAAAAAAATGTGTATCTCTAAAAAGAACACCGTACTGATATATATCGCCATGAGTCCTGCGAATCGAATACGGCGGTCCCTGCCACGCGCCTTATATGCTCTCATTGCGGAGGTCTTCTCGGCCGTTGAGCGCTTCTTGTCAGCCCCGTTAGCTCATGCAGTGCCAGCTCACTGTTCTCGCAATCCCGCACTTACAAAAGACGTCGTTCATAAGGAGCGGACGTCACGTTTCCCCTCAGACATCGCACTCGAGCTTCTGTGTGTGGAGTTGCAGTGAGGCACGCCTGCACGAGTTGCGTCACAAAACGACGTGACAATCTTGAGAGCGTGGTCGACCGCGACACGCCAGTGCAGTTGGCAGCGCTGCCAACTACTTCGTTTCTTTCTTTCTTATCTGTCTCTGCAAGACGCATCGGACGACTCCCACATCCCTCTTCCATTAACAGGCCGTTGCGCGGTGTACTGTGAAGTCGCGTTGCTGCCCGGCGATAAGAATGTAATATTATACGCAAGAATAACAGAATGCAGTTTCCTGCCGCGGACGGCATAGTCAACTGCGTGCACGATGCATAACCAAACCTCGACGACTTTCTCAGCACGAATTCGCTCCTAGCGAAACCTGCTCTGAGCGAAGCGATGAATTATACAGTCAAGCAAATGTAATAGACATTCGCGCCCGTGTGTGTGTGTGACCTGAGGAGTGGAAATTGTGCGCATCACGTGTGTCAGTGCAGGCCATCATTTCTCACTGACACGTGCCTTTTGTCCCGTTCACTTACCCCGTCTCATCACCTTAATTATTCCACTTCGCTCCCAACAAAACAACAAACTATAAATACCCAGCAGAGGAATACCTAGCGCTGCAGCCACATCGCCAGCTCCGCGCGAGGTATGAGCTGGAGCTGCCTAGCCTTTTATTGCTACAACGCTGCCTGCGCCCAATGTTTGCACTATATTTTGGTGGAGGTTCTGGGCATTCCTCTTCGCTACAAAACAAAGAAGTGACCGCAGTGCGAACCAAATTCGCGTTATACTCGGCCGCTTCACCTCATGCACCCGAAATACGCCTATACGAGTGACAGTACGAACAACCAATCCCGCGCGTTAGTGCGTATCCGCAACACGCGCATACGCACTAACACATCGTGAAAAAAGGAATATACTACCATGCAGAGTAATACGCTACGCAGGCAGCCTTGACAAGCGATCTCAGCGTGAAGCCATTCCTTTCTCTCTTTCCAGCGCTGTGTCGGCCCAACACGTGACACTGTAGAGACAGCGCATTGGCCGAGTGTGTGTGTGTTCGGCTGCGCTGCCGTAACTTTGCCTGCACTGCACAGACGTGAAGACGTGGCCGATGACGTGTTGCGCCGATACACTTTTTTATCTTCTTCAATCGTCTTACGCTAAGCACATTCCTAGGTCTCCCTTCCAGGGGCGTGGCCTGAAATTATTTTCGGGGGAGGGAGGGGGAGCTTTCAACCATACTTTATGTATGTTGGTGCGCGCGTTTGTATGTCTGCCTGTACGTAAGACATGCAAAATCGAAACACTTCGGGGGTTGGAAGAGCATGAACCAACCCCCCCCCCCCCCCGCCTCCCCTTGTTTCCTCCCCCGGCTACGCCTGTGCTTCCTTTCTTTACCACACACGTGTACGAGTTCACCCTAATTCGCGGAACGCGTGGAGTTCGCGGTTCGGCAACCCTGCAGATTCGATCCGCGGCTCGTGTGTGGCGAAACAACTACCGCGCCTGCGTGGTGGTGGTGGTCACGCCAAGGTTGTATCCGCGCGTCGGATGAACGACCGCGCCGAGTGGTGAAGGTGTTGCCGACCGCCGCTGTCGCGAGGCGCCTTTCGATTGGTGTTGCTTAGAAATAAAGATTTCGTAAGTTGTGCGGGATGGGTGGTTCCACGGTCGATCGCATATATCGACGCTTCGATGGAGACGAACTCTGCTGGCGGACAATAAAGTTAGCTCTCGGAAAGGCTGAGATTGATGCCTGTCGTGCCACACGACACGCAACTTCCATTTCGCACGCTTGCACTGTCGTCGGTCGTTTTCAACTTTCCTTGTGGTATAGAAGACACCGGCAGAAAGAGCGAGCCGATGAATTCTCGTTTGACCTTTTAAAGTTGGAGCAACAGAGCGAAAAAAAAAAACATGGCTGATCCCTCTGTCACAGGAATCGGCATAACACGAAAGTGAAACGTGTGTTCACAGACGTAGTTGATGGCTTGCTGTGCATTCTTTCGCCCCAAGCGCGAAGGAATGAATGCTACAGCATCCAATTGTAATGTTACGCGAAGAACGGCAAGCCGCTCGAAACATGCAATGCGCTGCTCAAGCAGAAAGGACGCGCGGAACGAACATACACAGGATGAGCGCGAACTGCCACAGTTGTAACTTATTTCTGTGTGAGCAGCGCGCTCCTTTCGCAAAAGCGGCCGCTGCAGTGAGCGAGGTGACCTTCGTGCTCTCAACGGAAACTTGCAGGCAGAGCGCAAGAAGTACGAACCACCGAGATCACGAGATAAGCGGCCACACGAGCGACCACGCCCTGTCGAGGCGCGCGCTAATCCGCGTGGGGGACGACTTTTAAAGCGCGCTCTTCGAGCCCTTCGCGCCATCTCGCTAGTGATAACGAAAACACGCTGTACCGCCGATCTCTGAGTACCGCCACCGGCAAATGGTGTACATAAATAGCTCGCCGTTAGCATAGCAGAGAACATGCCGTCTGTGGCGGAGTCGTTTCGCGCTGGCGTTCGAGAGGTCGTAAGTTCGACTCCCGGTGACGGAACTTTTTCTTATAGTTTTTTCTTTGCCATATGTTAGTCTTGATATTTTACAACGTCATATCCGTGACGGAAATGCGTCAGTGGAGCCGCGGTGGACCCCGGCATAAAACACTTTCGTGTTAAAAGCGCCGCGACGGCCGAGGATTTGGCAGGGCGATGGGAGTGCCCGTATACACTCAGCTGCTTAGAGCATACATAGTACGGAGACAGCCAAGAGTGTGGGAGACGACAGGCCTGCGTGGTGTAGCGCTGCGTAACTAATGACAGTCAGGTTATAACATCGACTTTCGCGCGGTTTGGCTTCCACAGCTGCGCTCTGCCTACACGAAATCACGTGTCAACACGCCCCCTTTCCCTCTCAAGTGCCTTCCCCCTTCGGCTTTTCACTGAATAAGTAAAATTCAGTGAAAAGCCTGTTAACACCGCATACATTAGCTATACGCCGAGGAGACACCAAAGCATGGCGCGTTTTGATACACGCAACGTGATTGCAAGTACAGTCCCGTCATTTCCCCTTTGCAGCTATATAGCTGCCTTCCCTGCGTCGCCTTTCCAAGGTTCTACTAAGTCGACAGCGTGTACACAGACACGCGTGAGCCTAGCGTTTCGCGGCCTCCGCCACCGCGCAGTACGCGTGAGGGAAAAGAAAACTGCAAAAGGCGAGCGGAATATAGGCCAGCGACAAGGTCCACGAAAGCGTGAAGGACCACGGGAGTGCAGTATATATATGCATCCTAGTGGCACGGCCAGACGGGAAAGATGGCCGCCGCCGCCACGCACACGGCTGCCCCATGCAGTGCCCGAGTGCTTACTTACGGTGCTGCGTGTTTTCTTTCCTCTTTATTTAAGAAACGAAATGTAAATAAAAAGAAAGGCGGCGAAGTCGTGATTGGCCAGCGCACAACCTTGACAGAAGGGTGGCCGCAGCGGTAACACAGCGCTTACGGTGCTCGCCTGCAGTGGTGACCCGAAAGACGCGGGTTCGATACCAGCCACGGCGGTCGAATTTCGATCGAGGCGAAATGCTACTCTGCGATGTCAGTGCACGTTAAAGAACCCCTTGTGGTCGGAACTGTCCGGAGTCTTTCACTGCTGCGGCGTCTCTCTCCTGAATCTATATGCTTGGGAGGTTAAACCCCATAAACCAAGCAACCATCGTCTGAAGAATAGCAGCGTATACGCAACAGTTCTTACTGTAAAAATGACAAAACAGCGCATGACTTGCACATACACGCACAAAGACTGCATATAGCGATGGGTGAGCGCGAGCTTGAGGTTGGCGAAGACGGGACGAAGGCACGAAGATGCAAATGCGACTATACGTACGCTGGCTCGACAATTACGGCGATAGTGCAAAGAACCGCGCGACTATTGCTAAGTACACACGAGCATATCGAGAAACCTTCGCCGCCAAGCCCAATTAACGCAGACTCTCAGCGCGTCGCACAGTATACAGGTATATGTACACAATGAGCGCCAGTAGCCGCGTAACAAGATTCAAGTGCGTACACGTGCTGCGCTCCCGACACCGGCGAAAAAAAAAAAGAAAAAAAGAAAGAAAACCCGAGCCATCCTCCGCTGGCCCGCAGTTTTTCCTCGTGCGCCGTGAAGCGTCCACTACGCTACAGACGACAGCAAAGAAAATATAGTATACGTGCGAACGAAAACAGTAGAAACGTGTCGCGACTAAGGCTATTTATTCAACGCAGCGGTCTCCATATCACGGCTTTCTTTTCATGGTTATGTCGCACGCTCTGAACTCGCATACAGAGACCTTGCCTACGTAGCGTTATTGTTACGTATTGGAATAGTATATGCGGGCCTCGTTCCAAGCTCCCTCCCTCTCTCCCCCTCCACGCACACACTTTCAGTCGTTGCATGCTTGCCTGACTGCCTCCACAGGCCTACGTAATACAGCAACCACCGCATGGAATACGGCCCGCTGCGCCTAAATAAAGTACGTGCGCGCATCAGCATCGCGGACACGGCAGGATGACGGCGGTGGCCTGTGGTGCGCGTAAAAGACCCGCTTGTGGGCACAAAAGGAGAGGCCGGACAGTAGGTGAGCTCGAGGAGAAGGGTGAGACTGAGAGAGAGAGAGAGAGAAAGAAAACGCGACAAGGCCATTTCAACGCTACGCCGCCACACAACCCGCGCGAAACGATGACGCTATGTAGAACTCAATGACGCTCCCCTGCTGCCGGTGGACATGCATGCATGCACGCAGACGGCGCACCTAGCAGCCGAGGGAAGGTCGTTACAGACAGGAAGCCAGAGAAATGGCGCTAAATGCCAGAGAGAGAGAGAGAGAGAAAAGGAAGCTTTAGAAATTACGAACAACAAAGTTAGCGGTCGCTTCAACAACGCGCTCTGCTACATGGGCTGTGATTGGTTTATGCTTTGTGTGTATGCTTTTTTTATGCGGCTAACGAGCAGAGAGCGCAGCGAAGACGATGGGACAAACGAGGACTCGAAAGCATAGACTTTAGCACGAGCTTCTAGCGGTCGTGATAATATAGTCGCCTCGTTAGTGACAAACGAGTTGTTAACTATTAGAGGGCTGGTATCAAGCCCTATCATTATTGACAAACAAGTTGTTAACAATTAGCGGGCTGGTGTCAGTTCCTATCCAGGCAAACCAAAATTCACCGACGATTAAGGTACTGCCTAATGCGAATTCCGAGCCCAGCTTCGTGTTGGGGCAACGCCAACTGTGTGTGAAGTTTTGGCTATCCGCAGTTGTAGCAATGTAACATTCGTTACATATTGCCACAGAAACTGGCAGCGCTCGAGTGCTACGCACACCACTCGGTGCATTGCAGACGTCGCGAACCAAGCGAAACGGCGACAGCCCCGTTACGACAAGCGAAGCCAGCCGCAGCGCACATGCAAGCCCTGCATGCGCACGAGCTGCGACCGAGGGTCCAGCGCGCGTGACGGAGGAAGAAAGCGAGGTTAGTGACCAGTGGCTCGTGATATCAATTTCCTAGTTCGCTCTCTTTCGTCCTCGTTCGCTTTATCGGTTACGCCGCCGACGCCAGGCAACGGCGACGTCGTTCAACGCACTAACGGGCGCTCTAAAAAAAACCTAATCGGTGATTTAGCAGTTAATGCGAGAAAATGCGTCAGCAATTCCTTTAATGGCCAAGAGAACAAAACAATTTTACATGTGTAAATTTTGTTCTACACTTGTGAGCATTTTTAAAATACAGGCTTCTTCCTCTGTTGTAGTCCGAAAACGCTCCCTTCCTAACACGGAGTTGTCTTTTCTCAAATGTTAATGAATTAACTTTGTGGTATAATTTCTTCTTGGTTGCAGTTCTATATGATTGCTTTTATGTCCTATTTCAAGTCATCAGAGGTCGAAAAGAAATTACTTTTCTTTTCATTTGGAGCAAGAAGCGGTTTGCAGAAATCCCGGTTTCTTTTCTATGCATGAGTCGCATTAAGAAAGCAGATCAAATAGCCCACTCGCACAGATATTGCGTGTCCGAGTGCAACCCTCCGCGCATTTAGTTTAAACGCGCTAGCCACAGAGAAAGTACGCTTCGCGCGTGTCTGTACGCATGTGGCGGCACCTTTAAATCTCGCTTCTCCGCAACAATACATACCGTGCGGGAAAGCCCACTTTCGCGGTTCCGTTTCGCTGTGCCCACATATGCGAGTCTGTACAGCAGAAGCGTTTGCAAACGCGTCTGTTGGGAAATGAACGTGATGAAATAACGCGAACCCTCGCCAAGAGGAATTTTACTTCTTGGCGAATGTTCGTTTGTACAGAACTTTATCGCTTGACGATGTTCTACAAAGGTACCCCAATTGCCCAGCTGCGGAGGAGGGGGAGACGGGCACACGATATGTATGTATGTATGTATGTATGTATGTATGTATGTATGTATGTATGTATGTATGTATGTATGTATGTATGTATGTGTGTGTGTGTGTGTGTGTGCGCGCGTGCGCGCCTGTAGAGCTTGGGGCGTCTAGCGCAAATGCACTTGCGCTAGGTGCCCTAAGAGAGATTGGAGTGGGCTCTAAGGCCGCTCCTCTAGTTTATGCAGTAACAGTGCTGCATGTTCTGCGCAGGCCTAGCATTTTTTTGTACCTGGTTCAACTGTAAAATAAAACTCCTTGCACAATAAAGAACGCCACCATGTCTGAGGTAAACTTTGTTTAAACGAATATACGAAAAATGGAAGCCCCGGGAGGTGGGACCATGCTCAGGAAAGGGGGAAAAAAAAAGTCAGTCGCTACCGTTTTGGTGACACGACGACACGTAAGAAATCGGTGCGACTATCAGAACAAACAAAGCCTACTTCACAAAAAAATAAGCACTGGTCCGAGATTGGAAACCGGGATCAACGTCTTTATTGCGCGTTGTTCATCCGCCACTGCGCGACTTTACCAACCCGCCTAACTTGCCGCACTTTTGATATCGTAGATCGTGCTTCTCCCAAGAGAGGCCCGGACTTGTCGCGTAAGGTGGGCTTCTCTGCGGTGACGCCAGTGGCACGAAGGCGATCACCCTTTATTGCGATTGCAATTATATGGACGCTCTCGACGGGTTCTTGCCGTCGGCGTTGATGTCGCCGTCATGTTCGGTATGAAGTTCAAATTGATAGCTTCACCCCCCGCGCATCGTACGTTCTACCCGCGAGTAAATGCTCGCAAGCGCTGGCAAAGAACGTGGCTGAAGCGAGCCGGCCGTCTCCGTCGCACGGAGGGCGCATCACCCCGCGTACGAGGCCTGCAGTCGATTACTCATCAAGCAGAGAGGAAACGCCCCGCCCGTACGTCTTTTGTAAGGAGCATGAAGGGACGCCTGGGGAGGGGGGATGCGCCGCTCGAAGGGCGCGGTCGATGGCGGGCACGCTATCTCGACAGGCATCAGGAGACGGCTAATAAACTTGGTGATCTCATCGCTTACATCGCGTTTAGAGAACTTAGAGCACGAAAACCGCTTCGCTCCCTGGAACGGCGGTATACCCTTAAACCAGCATTTCGTTGATTTACGCGAGATCGGATAAACGTTAGCCGCTAGCCTTACTGCGCGTAACATTACAATTTGTTGCTATCGCATTCGTTGCTTCGCCCTTAAGCAAAACTATGAATTTCTTTTTTTCTCACTCTCTTGGTCTCTCAGAGCCTCAAAATGCGGCGGTACTCGAGGATAAAAACAAAAGCGACGACACGACTGGGCCAAGAACAAATACTCGCAATGCAACGCGCGCAAAAAAAAAAAAAAGCAAGCCAATCCGAACACGAAACGAGGCCGCATTGAGCATCGCCGTCGACTTCCGCTTGGCGTCTCGTACTACGCCGACCTTGCATTGTTCCGTTCGCCAACTCCGCGACGAGAGGAACGGAGTACCTGCTCCCGTCCGGTGTTTCTCATGCTGGCACGGAGACCAACTCGTGGAAACCCTAACTATCCTTCTTGATTAACGACCCGCGCATGCAGACACACGAGACGAAACGTGCATAATTTTGTAAATTATCTCCAATCACGACACTGGTTTAATTGCAGATCTAAAATTTATGTACCCTACTCAAATTAACACCATGGACATCGTCTCACTTGATGTGCAGTCCTCACTGAATGAAACGCGACGTCATATATTTTTCTAAGTATAACGACTGGTATGCACACATGCTCGTAATATAACCCCGTCGTGTCGCTACGAATCTAGCCGCTAACGGCAAAGGCTCTGATGTAAGTGCCCGAGTCGATATTACGGAGACACGAGACGAACTGCGGACGCCGGAAACGAAAGTACGCGCATTACTTAGCCCTAAATTGTCGCGTTTCAATCCGTGATCAGTGCACACAGCGTGATTATACGTATGTGCGGGCTGTTTAACACTTAGGGCAAAACTCGGACCACGTTGCAATGCGCTCGGAGTTTTAACCCTAAGTCTGAAACAGCCAGTACATGCAGTGCCGTAGCGTAGAATATTTGTTCACGAAAAAGTGTGCCGGGGAAATAGAGTGCAACACCCCCCCCCCTCCCCGCCACCCAGACAGCTAGCAAGCCAGCTAAGGAACCAGCCAGGGAAACTAACAAACAACAACGTGCTCGTTTTTGTTACAGGTTCACTCCCATCATGACGCGGCCGCCGTGGCTTGCGCGCGTCCTAGAATTTGGCAGCGTCACCTCAGCCGCTATAACCTACCACGGGGAATCTTTCGTCTCAAAGCCGACTGCGCCGCCAACAACAAATAAATACGCAATTACAAACAATGAAGAAAAGAAAATCCACACATATATACGCAACTATAGTGACACGGCACGACTCGCTCGCAGTGTTCTACGTGCATACGGCCACGGCGGCGAAGACGCGTGCTGGGACGGCGCTCGAATCTGCGGCCGACGACACGATTATACATTCAGTTTGCTTCTCGAAACACACCGAATTCGATCGCAGGGAACGCGTTAGCGAGATAACTCCGCGTACACAAAGCAAGATCGATATGGGTTTATACTGTCTGCCCACCGTTGCATACAAGGCGCAAGTGCAGTTGTCACGCGAGTCCTCGCCTTTGTCGATAAAAATTTCATTAGCGCCTTTAATGAACGGGGTTCCGCGCATTGCCCGGCGTGAGTTCGAAAAGCGAGAGAAATACAATTTGATCAACATTTTATCTACTTTACACTCGAAACTACACGATCGATGTGCGCTCTGCCGTGAGAAGCTAACACAAATTTAAGAGGAAAGAAAGAAAGAAAGAAACGCCTGCCTGCTCTGTCGATATTAGCTACATGTATACATTATGTAGAGAACTCACTGTATTTGTCGCGTTACGCGCCGTGGTAAGGTGCTAAGCTCGCCGAGGACGCGGGTTCGATTCCCGGTCACGTCGGTCAGTCACACTTGGATGGGGAGAAATTGAAAAAAAAATAGAAGAAAAACAGATATCGTCATCACAGAGTAAGGTGCACTTGAAGGAACCCCAGGTGGGCGGTCGAAATTAATCCGTAGTCCCGCAGTACAGCATGCTTCGTAATCGCATCATCGCTTCGGCACGTGAAAAGATCATAATTTAATTGGATAATTGAACTCTATACTAGTGTTCGAAGTTGCACGCACGCGTCATTTACCTTTTAGTAGAGCCTTACACGGGCTCCAGTCAAGCCTTCAGCTTCCTAAGTGATCGTTGAATCGATCGACACTATACTGACAGTCTAATAGAAAATGCCGTGCGAGTCATCGTCTTCATGAAAGTTTATCATGCAACTATGCGCGTCCACTCTCCGCTTACACGCCGCAAGACACATCCGAGCATGCACAGCTGCGTGCGATTGCGTCGGGAACGCAGGCGCCCGTTCGAATCGTGCAACGCGCATCGTGCGGTGTCGCACGCAATGCACGCACAGCCCATCGCGATAATTCACCTGACCAGGGGCGTAGCCAGAAATTTTTTTCGTGGGGGAGGGGGGGTTCAACCATACTTTTTGTATGTTCGTGCGTGCGTGTGTATGTGTGCGTGTATATATACGCAAGCAAAACTGAAAAATTTCGGGGGGGGGGGTTGAACCCCCCCCCCCCCCCCCCACTCCCTTGGCTACGCCCCCGCACCCGACAGTTCTAACTGTGCGTGCGAATTGTAAAACTTCAGCATAATACCCTGGAAGTGCGAACTATTATCAGAAACTGCCAGTCCGCAACAGCCCTCGTAGCATTTGTTGACACTGCCTGATCGCACACTGCAGACAAAAACTACAAGTTTCACTAAGTGTAGCACTGGACTGGACACTAAACTGCAGGGGAATCACCGTGCTCCGTGGCTGTTGTAAGTACATGCGCATCACCTCTTCCTGTCCTCATCATCATTTTCGTAACACTCTTTCCCTTTTCGCCTGTACAGAGTAGCAGGCCAGAGCGCACAAGCTCAGGCCGACCTCTCTGCCTTGTTCAAATAAATTCTCTCTATCTGGCAGTCCGAGACACCGTGGCCCCGCCTTGCACTGTCCGTCAGGGAAGACGAATCTACACTCTTAATCAGGTCCCGCGAAAAGTGCCAGATATAGCCAGGAAGCTAGGCCTTCGACGTCTATAGCTTCCTGGATTTTGGTATCGCTTTCTCCGGGACCTGATTAGCAGTAATCAAGGCGATTCTGGGGAAACTCTTCTTTACTCATGTCGTGCGCAAGTCAGCTCCATTCAGGATGGAACGAGGCAGAGCGATTCGGAAAAAAAACAAGCACAACACAATATAACAGCTCGCGTGTGTGTGCAGTGCATTCTTCTGGGTCGTCCTGGTTTACCGCGGTGCGCTGCCGTATGCTGCCACGACTAACCAACTGACCTACGAGTACGTCTTCATCCGTCCAGGACAAATACACTTGCGGGACAAGATAGAGTGCTCTGTACATCAGGGTCAGAGCCAGATATATATTCGGAGGGCGGAAGGGGGGCGGGGCGCATCTGATCCCGTGGTATGTATGTTCATGTATGTGTACGTTTGTATGTGCGTGTGTAATGCATACGAAATGCAAAACTTTCAGGGGGGTGAACCACCTTCTCCTCATACGCCAATGCCAACTTCATTAGATTTATTATACATTTCCATCACCAACTTCACTGCATCGATCTAATATAATTTCTGATCTAATCACATCTATTCAGGACTGTATCATTCACGCAGGAGCGTATAAGACCGCCTTGCCTGCTTCGCCCCCCTCTAAAATATTTCTGACTACGCCTCTACTTGAAAACGTCGTCTGCTCAGACGCAAAAGCCGAGACAAAGCAGGGCATCGCATTACACTTCCCGCTCTCTCAGTGCCCGCGTTATACTTTTCAAACGGAGCATGCGCAGAAACCACGTCGCTGCAGGGGGAAGGGGGCGACGTGGACAAACTATTACGCCGGTTTGTGTTTTACAGTAAACAAGGTCGACCGCATTTCAGGGGAAAGGAAAGCATACCGCGAGACCGGTTACGTAGGAGCATCTGCGGTACTCGAGCGCGTATGCTGCGGCCCTGAGACACCGGCACAATACCGGTTACACACAAAGGTGGCATAACTTTCTTCCGAGACACTCGGCCCTGAAGTCCGGGATTTACAAAAGAAGGACAAAAGGCTGGCAGTATATAAACATGGAATACAGACTAACCAGTGTAGCTAGTACCTAATTATACGCGATTCTTTTGTTTGCTTGTTTGTTCTTCTCTCTCGAAAGAACTGTGACCTCGCTGCAGAGCGGAAAACGGCGCAATGTGTTCGAAAACCGGCCTTTCTAACAAGTGGATGGATCCATCTGTTTGTTACTCCGAATGTAACGTATACACGGAGCACGCACAAAACAGCGGTCATCTGGACATCCCACGGTCTCTCGTTTTCCAAAGAGTAGCGAAGAAGATATAGAATAGGAAAGAACGAGCAAGAAGGAAGCGATGACGCCAGAATTTACCGCTCCACAGCAAAACATCGTATATACTAGGTTTAATTAAACGCTAAACGTTATACACAAACGAAGATCGTCTGCAAAGGCAAGTGCGCAATGAGCTAACGATCGAACAGAAAGAGCCAGCCTCGTCATGGTATATATATCTTTGCATTGTTACGGGTTACATTCATTGGCGTAGTTGGCGGGGAAGAGGGGGGGGGGGTCTTACCTCCCCCCCCCCCAATTTTCTTTCTTTTTGAAGGAGTATAATATTTTGGGGGGTTGGGGGGGTTCAACCCCCCTCCCCCCGAAATTTTTCAGTTTTGCTTGCGTATATAGGCACGCACACATAAAACACACGCACGAACATACATAAAGTATGGTTGAACCCACTCCCCCCCCCCCCCCCCCCGAAAAAAATTTCTGGCTACGCCCCTGTTACATTGGTTACTAACTACGTTCATTACGGGTGGTGCCAGAGAGAAAAACGCGGCGAAGCTGATGAATGAGACTATGACTTGGAAGTTTACGCGCACATGTTATTTTTTTTAAATAAATGTACTTTAGGCAAGATTGGTGCCTATGTTTGGCGCCGGGTACTTCTCATATAGAAGTGTTGTAAGCGGATTGTTATCAACAGATACGACTATTGCCAGAAGAGTAAACGAAGGGGCATTCATGTAGTTAAAGGTCCCAGTACTGCACAATATAAACGTTCGCGCAAATTGTCAAGGCATACGATTTCGTTTGATCGATATATAACATAACGTGGCTTTGGCCGGAAACTCGCACAACCTAGCGCAATGTCCCTAGCCTTTGTTTCTTTTTCTTTTTTTCAAGAAAGATCCAATATAGAACGACAGGCCGACATATATTAGAACAGTTATGTAGTCATCTCTCTGTTGGGCAAGTATAGCGACCAAGATATCCAGTTCACGCAATTATGTCCTTCGTTTTTCTTACGTAAAACCTCACAATGATTCTAGATCACAGTTTGCCTCCCACGCCTTCGGAACGAGCGAGATTTATCGTATAAAGCTGATTGTGTGTTGGAGAACCGGCCAGGTGGCTGCAAAGCCAAATAATATTAATATAATTGTTGGGGTTTTACGTCCGAAAACCACGATATGATCATGAGGGACGCTGTAGTGGAGGGCTCCGATCACCTGGAGTTCTTTAACGTGCACCTAAATATAAGTAAGCACACGGACCACTAGTAATTAGCCCCCATCGAAACGTGGCCGCCGAGGCGGGGATTCGATCCCGCTACCTTCGGGTCAGCAGTCGAACGCCATAACCACTATACCACCTAATCGGGTTGCTGCACAGCCAAAACTTTCCCAAGAGCTTAAAGCTATACTTCGCGTTGGCAACATTGGTACGTGTATGACGCGAATTCAGGAGCGCAAAAGAAGAAAGACACGACACGAAAGGAAAAGCTCGGAGCCACGTGACAAGCGCTGCAGAGCGTTTTTACGAGCCACCACTCGAGCAACACGTTGCGGCCTGTCCGATGTCGCAAAGCGCGGCAGCGCGATAGCGCGGGGATCAAATAAATAAACCTGCCGTACGTATGAGACAGAGATCACCGCAGTATTGAAATGAAAGTCCACAGCTGTGGCAAGAGGGCTTCGCGTCACTCACGAAGAATGCATCCACGTGACGGTTACATTTACTACTAACTTGAACTCGCTTCCGTCGCCCAACGCTTTGTTTCTTGTCATTATTTTTTTTTTAACGATGCGCCAATGAAACATGCCGCAGTAAAGGATTTCGGCTTAACTCTGGCCGTATTGAATGCTTTAGCTGCATACAAAGCTTGACGTACGGCAGCGTAGTCCTTACATAAATGTAATTAAGACGAAGAAGCGTTATAGTTATGTAGAACCTCTGAATACTCGCAAGGCGCTTGTTTGACGGTTGATTTGATCAAAAAACCAAAAGTAAAAAAAAGATGTCTTCTTTAGGTGGCCCTCGCGTAAATAAGGACTAGCAAAAACACTAGCTCGTTTTGAAAGGATGTGTCGTTGGAAGCCAGCACTCCAACTGTTCCCTACGCCACGTCATTCGTCTGTGCTCCGTCGCATATGCATGAAGCCAACGTAATTATGTTACTTCGTATATGCAGAGCGCTTCAAAATATAACGAGAGTTCGGCTAGATGAGTTCTCTAAAAAAAAAAAAAAGGAAAGATCGAGGTTTATGCCCATTAGGTTGTTTACCTCTAGCGAACCTTTAAAAGGCAGCCGCTTCAGACACCGGGCAGCTGTGCAGGTACGCTATGCTCGAAAAGGTCCGCTGTATAACATAACGGCCCGAACAGCGTGACGCATCCTCGACATCAGGCGGTGTAAATATGGAAGCGCAATTTGGTGAGCGCGCACGAAATTGCTTTTGGAAGGTTGTCCCGGGTATACGCGCATCATGGTTGTGCGCTAAACAAGCAGCTGCATAGCAAACTCTGTGAGGTATATACTGACGACCAACGAGATTTTTATTCTTTAAGGCCAAGTGACTACTTCGGCGAGCTAATTTCGTCTGTTTCAGAAGCCCGCATAATTCGCGTAATTCGAACATTGTCAGTTCGGATTCCACCGACGGAAAGGGCGATTTTTCGTTCACTTTTAATTCATTTCAATTTACGTCATAATCACTAAACGACAGTTAAAAAAAACAGTTAATGTCTCCCGAGGTTTCCCAGGCATAATTGTTCGTTAGATGCATTTCGTTGCATATATGAGGTACGTATACGGATACACGCCAGAACACACCGTGGAGCGGAACATGTATACATTTACATACAATAATGTACGCCGCTGGGTTCCGTGATGTCTGTGTCGGCCTACGTAGTATTGCCCACACTATAGGCCTATATCATTACAGGCCGTGCGCGGAGTGCGGCCGCGTATCCCGGAAGAAGGAGACTACCGTGTTTTGTAGATAGATAATGAAGGCCTCTCCGAGAGTATTGCGCAGTGCGTGATTACGTGGAATCTTTGTCGTCATTTGTGTGTGTGTGTGTGTGTGTGTGTGTGTGTGTGTGTGTGTGTGTGTGTGTGTGTGCGCGCGCGCAGAGGTGGAGGGGGGGCAGGGGGGAGTCACCTATGTAGAGGGGGGCGCAAAGTCTGCCGAATACATTGACTTAATAGGGACGGAGGGGGGGGGGCGATGAACCTTTGGCCCCTTGAAGGAGAACCCTGCGCACGCCTGTGTGTGTGGGGGGGGACGGGGGTGTGAAGGGGCGTGAGCACGTAGCAAACGCAGTTCGTGATTGCGGTATACTTTCCGGGGCATTCATAGAACAAACGTGACACCTTTTAAGGCGAAAGCCTCAGATGCCTCATCAAAAGCGAAAATTGACCGTCGGCGTCCAGCGGCGTCGGGGACAACACGAGTGCTGCAATAAAATCATCACGTCATCACTGAGGTGTGACGTAACGTGACGTAACGTCACGCAGTGACGTCATCACTTGACATCGTAGCTTGGTCAAAGGTGAGCCGATCACGGAGGCAGTGCAAAATCAGGCGAGGTGCCTCCGATCCTGGAGGCAGTGCAAAACCACGTTAGGTGCAGAAAGCTATTGGACAGGGGCGTAGCCAAGGAGGTTGGGGGGGGGGGGGAGTTCAACCCCCCCCCCCGAAATTTTTTAGTTTTGCTTGCGTATATATACACGCACACATACAAACACACGCACGAACATATATAACGTATGGTTGAACCCCCCCCCCCCCCCCCCGAAAAAAATTTCTGGCTACGCCCCTGCTATTGGAGGGTGGCAGGCATAGGCGTGCGCAGGGTTCCCCATTAGGGGGGGGGGCAAAGTGTCGTCGCAGCGCCCCCCCCCCTTCAAAGTCAATGTATGGGGCAGATTTTGCGCCCCCCCCCCTCTTAGGTGACTAGAACGGTCAATGTACGGGGCATATTTTGCGCCCCCCCCCCTTAGGTGATTAGGGAGGGCGACCGCCCCCCTGCCCCCCCCCCCCCTTTTGCCCATGCCTATGGTGGCACGGCAGGATCAATACATCGACTTAGAAGAAAAAGAAGACGGCTTTCGCCTTCGAGTCGTGTTAGGTGACTGCATAAGGGACCCTGGGAGTTCTTGCGTTGCAACGAATAATCCGCACTTCTGGTCAGCGACTACGTCTCTACCGGATACCGCATCTGTATACTTAGCCACTGCGCTCAACAAGCAGCACCTGATATCCAATATATATACATATATATACTTACGGCGTTGCAACGGAGGCAGACACGCCAGAAACTTCATGTGCGAGTTTAAGAAAAAAAAAAGAAACAGGTGGTCTCACCCGCCGTGATGATCTAGTGGTTACGGTACTCGACTGCTGACGCGAAGGTCGCGGGATCGAATCCCGGCCGCATTTCGGATGAAAGCGAAAGTGCTGGAGGCCCGTGTGCTTATATTTGGGTGCACGTTAACGAAATTTCCGGAGCCCTCCACCATACGGCGGCCCTCATAACCATATCGTGGTTTTGGGACGTAAGACCACAACAATTATTGTTATATTACAGGTGATCAAAATTAATCCGGAGTACATGATGCTCAGATTTTAGGCCCCCCGGCATGTTACGTAAAGCCCCACCTGCCATCCTTTCCACAGCCAGTCTTTTCTACAGATGGAGTCACGTGGGATTTCGAGCAATGTTGTCGAAAGTTCGAATCCTATACACTTCATCTTAAGTACCCTGCACAAGGGAGCTCCTTAAGGAAAATAAACTGAACTGAAAGAAGCTGCGAGTGCACTAAGAAAGCGACACTTCTAAATGGGAAGCGTATTTGTTTGTTTTTTCTCACTCGCTGGATTTACCAGAAGAGGAGGGAAGTCACCAGCGACCGTTGCAAAACAACGGAAGGACCTTCGCAACATTGCGCCGCATAATGTTTCGCTCGGCGACTGTTTGCGAAAACGGATCTGCTAGGCGACAGCTATTCCATACCACGCAACAGCTAGCTAAATTTACTGGGAAAGCGAAGGACACACACACACACCTGCGCCAGCACGAATGCACTTTGGAGCCGATCGCAGCTTTCACATGCTGCCGCCGCGGTGGCTCGGTGGTTACGGTGCTCGGCCGAAGGACACGGGTTCGAACCCGCGGCCGCGGCGGCCGTGTTTCGATGGAGGCCAAATGCTAGAGTCCCGTGTGCTGAGATTTAGGTGCACGTGGTCGATATTTTCGGATCCCTGCAGTATATCATGCCTCATACTGATATCGCGGTTTTGGCACATAAAACGCCACACATTATTACAATTTCACAAGCAGTGCCATAATTTGAAGTCAAATTCGGAAGCTCGTGAATTCGCAGTCCATGATGGCACTTTTAACGCAATTTTATCCCTGCAATACAAGACTACAATACAACACTGAAGATTAGAATGAATGAATGAATGAATGAATGAATGAATGAATGAATGAATGAATGAATGAATGAAGATAGATAGATAGATAGATAGATAGATAGATAGATAGATAGATAGATAGATAGATAGATAGATAGATAGATAGATAGATAGATAGATAGATAGATAGATAGATAGATAGATAGATAGATAGATAGATAGATAACGCCACAAAATGTACTGCAGTGTAGTAAGCAGCACAGCAACATCTCCTCTGCACAGAGCCAAAACTGTGAGCGGAACTTAGTTCCAGAACATGGTTTGAGCGAACAGGCGCTAATGCTTCGCAGGTAAACATCCTGGACAATCGACAACGCGGCTCGCAATCGAGTGGCGAGTTGACGTGCGGGCGGCGCGCGCACTGCACGCAACTGTCGAAGCGGCGTTCCCTCCAGCAGCGGAGATTACGGTCGCTAATGGTCTCCGCCGCCCGATCATCGCGCCGCCCGGGAAGCGAAGCGCGACCGACGGACCCATTCGTGTGCGCGTGTGTGTGTACCTGTAAGCGCGCATATAAGCCCTCCACACGTCACGACTGCTGGCGCCGCATTTCGACGAAGCGATGTTAACCTTGCCCTGGAGAGGAACGAATTTCTTTCTTTCTTTCTTTCTCTCTTTCTTTCTTTCTTTCTTTCTTTCTTTCTTTAATTTCGTCTGTGCCAAATTCTCTTTCCTAGATTTCCAAGAACGGAATGTCCGCCGTACACAAAAGCCCCTTCTATGCCCCTCAGCACCGGTGGGTCGGTTTGAGGCCGACGAAGACATCATGCTGCTCGGCGCGGTAAGCTTAAAGGGACAGCGAAACAATGAACAAGTTTAAGCCGATAGCTTATTCTTCTAAATCTCTGACTTCCGGTATTTTCGTCGGTCTGGTCATACCCCAGCAAGAGAACCAAGGCCAAACTAACGTTCATTTAATTTCGCTTCCTAAACCGCAGCGGCCGTATACGTCAGTGCGCCGTCGGGAATTTCTAAGCACGCCCTCGTACATGAGTCGCGGTGGTTTAGTAAAAGTTAGTTATCGAACCTTGCCCGACTTCTCGCTCTCATTCAGAATACGATTCTAGGACCAAGTTTTAGGATAAATAGTTATACCGAAAAAAAAGATTTAATCGAAATATGCTATACGTCTCAACGGCCTGGTGCAGCAACTTTTTTTTAAAAGGCGGCGTCGCCATTCACCATTCATTTAAGGAAAAAAAGACAATAAAATAAAATCTGGCTAGTTTTTTTTTTAGTTTTCTTTTGTTAGTGAAGAGTGTGCTAGTGTTGTGCCACGTATTAGTGATTATGGCCTGGTTTTCGTTTTTTTTTTCTACTTGTTTTTCAAAATAAACTTCAGATCAGAGTCAGTGCCTGTTTTCGTTGTTTCTGCCGTCTGTCGTCGTGAACGCTGTACGCAATTTCACCATAAATACCAGCCAACTAGCTCAGCTTACCGTCTTAATGTAGTCAGTTAAGCTCCCCCTATAGTGACCTATGTACTCGCGTAATACCAATACAGTTGGCTAAATTAACGTTCGCTACTACTGGCTATCGAGGTAATTGAAGGCAATTATATTTATCAAAGGGTAATACTTCCCGCGCAGCTCTTGAATGGTTAATACGCATAAACTCGCATCATTAATGGGTGCGGCCTGTGAGCTCTCAGCAACTCGGTATAGGCATACGCTGTGTGTCAAGATGGAAAGCCATACGTATACTTTCAAGGATATGTTTTGTCAGCTAGACGGAAGCAAGAGCCAATGATGTCGCCTCAAAACAAAACAAGAAAGAAAAAAAAAGACATCCGGACAGTTAGCGGAAAAGATCCCGACACAGTTGTGCTTTCACACGGAGAGAGGTGATTAGAGAACGGGCATCTACATCCGGTTCTGGCAACGCTTCGCGTCGCATGCAAAATATACCTGCATACGCTCTCTACGCGGTTGCGAAAAAAAATCGCAGCTGCATGCTGGTCGTTTCTGTCTGGAAATACGCGAACGTTGCCACACACGGTGTATTCGTCCTGTATACACACTCCTGATGTCGCGAATAGAGAGCGCGCCGAGGCGGATAAAATTAGAATCGCGCGTCGTGTGCCGCTTATAGTTCAGTGTGTAGAAGACGTCATTACGATGTGGTCAGACGAAGTGCTGCGCGCTAAAGCGGAGGCGCAGTCTGTGGGTCAGTGCACCGGGTGTTTCCGAAGAACGGACGAACGGTGCAGCAACACAGGCGCGACGATTACTGAGAAAATTGCCCCCCCGATGTCTCGGAAAAGGAACTGGGCATTGGGACATAGAAAGTAAGGGCATTAGCCGCAAAAGTGTCCTATTGGCTGCCTTATACACGGGGTTTTGGACGGTAGGGGCAATATAGAATACAGGTGTCCCGGTTGCGTGCTACTTTTGTGTACACAGAAAACTCAGTTTCTCCGAAGCCCGCAAGTTGAAGAAAGGCTCATGGGAGAGGAAAAAAGAAAAAAAAAACTGTAATTTACGAAATTGTACCGCGAAGAGGTGCTGGGGCTCACCCGGCCTGGAGGAATTTTCTCGTGAACCAGAAATCAATTTCTTTCTGACAAATCCGCATGAATTTCCTTCGAGGTTTCGCGCTACAAACTTCCTCAAGTTTCCCGGTAGTTAAGCTGCACTAAGCGAAGGATTTAGAACTATACCAAGACCTGCGCAAGAACTCCATTAGCGCAGGATTTTTCGATTCCTTTTCTTTTCCTGTAGCTCAACACCGCGCACCTAGCTAGGACACACTGCATGGTGCAACATGCCCCGCATATCTAAGCTCCTTCTACCCCTATGCACTGTCTCTTCATAGTGATATGCACTTCCGGCAGTGATGTTCAAAACACAGAAAAAAAAAAGCTAAGGTATGTAGACACGGGAGTAGTCAACACAAACGCCGACCTCATCAACTCAAAGGTCGCACTGTGGCTGGAGGCAGACCGACAGACAAGTTTTGTGTTTGTCTACCTTCTTTTCAACCGCATAGCGACCTTTAAATGAGTTTATAGTCGGTGTTTGTGGTGTCCTTTTCGCTTCTAGTGCGTCCGTGTTAGAACGCCTTTCTTCTGCGACAAAACATTACCAACTACAACTCAACCTTCTGTGACCATATGTTCAAACACGCGGTTTTAACCTGGTAGACGAGACCATCGCAATATATGCGTCTCCACAGTGACCTCTTCTTGTACATATACGATATACATGCAGAGTTTGTTGTAGAAGCACTCGTCTGACTTTAAAGAATATGCGTATAATTTTGTACAGTCGTCCGCCCAGGTGGCGCAGCGGTTACGGTGCTCGGCTGCTGACCCGAAGGTCGCGGGTTCGATCGCGCGGCCGCAGCGGTCGCATTTCGATGGAGGCGAAATACTCCGAGGCCCGCGTACTGTGCGACGTCAGTGCACGTTAAAGAACATCAGACGGTGAAATTTTCCGGAGCCCTCCACTACGGCATGCCTCACAATCATATAATGCTTTTGGCACGTAAAACCTCAGATATTATTATTATTATTATTATTATTATTATTATTATTATTATTATTATTATTAATTGTACAGCGTGAAACACCAGTGTCGTGAAGTTAAAAAAACAAAAACAAAACAAAACAAAATAAAGATTGGCGAAATACGCCCGTCCTGAACGATCAGGTGCGGCCTTCCATAGAAACAGCGAACACTGCACAATCGGTGTGAAAATCCCCGCTTCTGCCAGGCATACCACCGAGTAACCCGATTCGCTCGTTCGTGTACACAGGCGTCATACTTACTGCATCGCAACTCCAGTAACGGTTAGTACACAAATGCTGTTTGCACTCCCTAAGTCAGTTCAACGAACGACTCCTCCGGCCCCACCACATCCGCTTAATTAAATAAGCGGCGACGTCGACAGAGCGTGTTGGCAAACGGGAACGGCCGAATGCAGCGACATCCCGTCGCGACGGTGCGAGGCCAAGAAGACGCTGTGGCACTGTCGAAACCGACGAAGTGCCTGCCGGTGTGGTCTTGCGCAGCAGCCACACCGATATACATACGCGACGAGCAAACACGATCGTTGCACAAACGCGACACAAGCCGCCGTTTCGAAACCTCGGTGTACGTCACGTGTGGTATAAAATTGCTCCACAGAACAAAACGCCACCCATGACGTCGATGCCTCCGGGAGGTGCCGACAGAAGCGTTCACCTAGAGGTTACTGTATATGATGCCTTTATGTAGCAGAGTTGCGCGTATAGGTCTGGCTAGCAAACACCACAGCTATGCGGCGAAGCCGCACTCCGTTTCTGTAGGCGACACGTATACCGTGTCGCCAATCTACATGCTTGGCGTGTCGCAAGACCGGCGATAAACATTGACTATCGATGACTGGTGTTAATACAGTTCGCTGCAGCGGCGGCGTCGAGAAATGCAAAAATTGGCCCGAACGTCAGCTTCTCTGCAACGATGTGGTTGCTAGCGGCGTTTGGAAGACAAGACGCGCTACTCTGCTACCTAAAGGTATGGTATGTACAGCAACTTTACGCGCACCCTTCCAGCAACACTACACGGGAGAAGGTGCTAAGAAAGGTTCCTTCGCACCACCCTTTGGTCAATAACGACAGCCCTCGTTGGCATAGACGTGCGCAGGTTAATAAAACATGTTCTTAGGCTAGTCGGTTCATCATGAGGAAAAAGGCAAGGACGCAACCCAAGGTGAAGAAAAACAAGAGGACAGGAAGGAGCGTCTCCAGGGTTCTCCAATAGGGGGGAGGGGGTTATTTTCACAGCACCCCCCCCCCCCCAAGTGGTCGAGTCCGAACGAAAACAAGCTTCATAATGGATGCAAAAATGAAAACGAAGCAATGACATGCTGCTCGCAACGGCCTGCCTTCGGTCTCCGACTTTCCGGGTATAAAGGTAAGTAACGTTCTTGGAATGCAACATCAGAGTTCCTCGGCCGCCAATACCGTCAAAAACTAGCACGGCCATAACCTTGTACTCTAAACACTGACATGACACGTCTGACTTAGCAAACGTACAGGACAGGGTTAGCGCCATCCTTAGATAAAGAGGGCAAGCAGCGGTGGTTGCTTTGATTATATCATGGTTCATGTGAGAGATAACACGGATCGTCTATCTGCTATCACCTTTCTCTCTAGGCCTGCCTACACAATCACTGCATTCGTTGTCCGCGTCATCGCATATCGAGAGCCTGTCATAGCGCTTCACGAGACCGTCTGCCAGGCCTGCATCGTCCGGACATGGTGTCCCATATCAGTAGCGAAGCCAGAAATTTATTCGGGCGGGGGGGGGGGGGGGGGGGGGGGGTTAAACCATACCATACTTTATGTCGTGCGTGCGTTTGTATGTGTGCATGTATATATATACCAAATGCAAAATTGAAAAACTTCAGGGGGGGGGGTTGAATCCGCAATCCTCCCCCCATCCCCTGCTGGCTAAGCCAGCAGTGTTCCATATATATGCCTGGGCCACCCGCAAAAACAAAGTCGTGGTAGCTTTCGGGTCTCACTACGTTACAATTTTAGATGTAGAATGACGGAAAAATCCCTTTCTCGATTTAACGAGATTCCCGATGTAGCGAAATAATTCGTGCGTGGTCATCACTTAGCGAAATTTCAACTGTATCTGCATACATAAACGGAGGCAGCTGGCAAGAAGCTGTTACACAAGTTTCAAATACCCGCCGCTCGCTTATCAGTAGGTGGGAATAAAACTCACTGACCGGCGTTGCCAGCTCGGACAGGCGCGATTCTAAAAAGCGGCAGTGGAGGGGGGGGGGGGGGCATGTGCGGACACGTAACGTCCCTCCCTACCCCTTTCCCCCCATCAGGAACAAAACAACAAAAATGTTTAGAGCAAGCCACAGGCCTGTACGTATTGAATCATCTGAGCGTCGCAGCGCTTATCACGACATCTCCCAGCAACAAAACTCCCTTGCGCGCACAAGCGTCACCCTATATCGCCCTAGCCATCTCCTAACACACACATTCCGGCCACTTTATCTCGACAAGCACCGGGCAGCTGTGACGCCCGCGGCGCTATACCTCCCCGTAATCTCCGCGGGTCACGCGACAAACACGCGGAAAAGCCTCGGACAATCGATCCTTGTGTAAACACGCACGCGCATAACAGCTGCGTGAATTCACCGCATGTCGCGCATCGGCCGCGCTTATCGCGATTTCCTTCGTTGTAAAGCCACGGCGATAAGGACAGCTGCAGACTCCGGAAACTGCCGAGAGTTCGAAGGGTGGAGATATCGCTTTTCTTTCTCTTTTTTAGCGAGATAGATCATACCTCGCGTTTCTCGAAGCAATGCATAAGCGAAGCGACAGATTACGTTGAAGATGTCACGTGGTCGTGACGGTGAAGAAGGCCGCAGTCGCACTGTTGAAGACGAAACTCTTTATCGGGCGAAATGAAAAGTCAAAGTACACGCAATACACGCTGTAAGTACACCGATCGCGGCGACCACAGTCGTCGGCCGTCGGTAATCTCCCTTACAAAAATGTATGTAGACAGTTTATAGACTGTCTAAATCCGTTTTTAAGGGCTGCTCGTCTGTGAAATGCGTAGGCTTTTACACATGCTTTATCCAATCTCCCTGCGTTATTATAATTGTAACAGTTTTGTTTATTTAAAGCTCGGCTTCGAAGACTGCAGAAGGCTGCACCCGTACAATGAGCCGCAAAAAAAGAAAAAAAAAGAAAATATCTATGAGACTTTAAACATGTAGGCGGAAAGCTAAATGGGTGTCCTATTAACCCGCAGGACTCGAATCGAGAGATCAAAAGCCACCATCACCGCTTAAATCGAATAAACCGCATAACAAAGGAACACATCATCAACATATCTAGTATATTACCAAAACAACTGCGATTAGCGTTAACATAATGATGTGATGACTACGTTTTTATTTCTGTGTCTGCATTGTAATCTTGTTTTTAAACCACATTCTGAAACAGATTTCTCTCAGCAGGTTGCAACTTAGCGGCACGCGTCTTTGATGTCCTGTCAGGGCTCCTCGAGCTGTTCTAACACCTTGTACCAGCCCTCCTCGTAACATGCTCTTGTTGCGGAAAAAAAAAATTAAATTTCAATTTCAAAATAAGCTACCGCGAACAATGGACACGCGTTTATGGCAGCTCATCACAATGGCAAACATCGGCTGTATGAAGAAAGTCTCGAATATTTTAGACGGGAGACGCCATAAATAAAAGTAATGGCATTTTCAATCATTTAAGCTTCCATCTTCTGAATTTCGCAACGATTTATACATCAACGCCCACGCGTCGTGTGACGCAGCGGATTAAAAAAAGAAAAGTGCTCGATACGTCATCCCACCCGCTGTGCACTTCAGCGATCGGCGTGAATGATGATTTATTAGTGCTTTTGGCGCAAGGGCCAGGTCAATCGGCGTTTACTATAATTAGGAATGATGACCATGCCGTATCGAGCTTATGACTGTAGATGCACGCAGGAGCTGTACGCACATACTGGTATATATATATATTAACAATAATTGTTGGGCTTTAGCGTCCCAAAGCCACGACATGATTATGAGGGCCGTAGTGGAGGGCTCCGGAAATTTTGACCATCAGCTGTTCGTTAACATGCACCTAAATCTAAGTACACGGGCCGCTAGCATTTGCGCCTCCATCGAAAATGCGGCCGCCGCGACCAGGATTCGATCCCGCGACCTTCGAGTCAGCAGTCGAGCACCGTAACCATAGACCACTAGAATATTCACGTGGAATATTCACCCATAGAATATTCACGTGGGACATGCCGTCGCATGTAAGAACAGCCATCTACACCTTCGGAAGCAAAGCCTCCCCCCGCCCCCTCTCCCGCCCCCCAAAAGAGAAAAAAAAAAAGAAACCATAGGCTTTCAGAGACTGGTTTCGTTATCTCATTTTTGTTATGTGTTCGCGTACGAACGCGCTAAACTCGACGGCAAAGACGAATAGGAGTTGAAAACGAGTTTCTGCCACACAAGATAAGCGGCGACGCACGATAAGGATATGGAAAGGCAGAGAAGCACGCGCGACTGCCATAACAACACAGCTAAAGCCTCAGGCTTTTGAAATGCGTGCAGCACTGTGGATATATGTCGTCCCTCTTTTAAGGTTTTCGCCTTTTCTGTACACAGACTCACCGTGCAGAAGCGACTAAAAGTATTCGGGACATTGGTACCAGCATAAAAAAAGAAAAATCTTCCAACACGACTCCAACGCTTAGAAAATTAGATTGTCGAGTTTTATACGCGCTAAAATCATAATATTAGGGGTGTGCGAATATCAAATTTTTCGAATACGAATCGAATACGAATATCCACCTTCGAATATCGAATCGAATATCGAATATCAAAGGAAAAATGCCTCCACAGTAACAATATTTTATTTAACATGTAGCTATTTGAAGAAAAAAAACATTAACAGCCTGACTGGGAACACAACATACACTGCTATCTCCAGAACAGAATGTCCAGGCTAGCACAATGCACATCACAACACAAGCAAATATCACGGCACAATGAAAGTAATGACTACATGTTATCATGAAGAAATATGAGTTGCTCCACATGATCAGGCAGCAGGCGCTCCCTTCTAACAGAGACAACCCCCCCCCCCTGCCACTGAAAAGGCACGCTTGCTTGGAACAGAAGTGGCTGATATAGGGAGGTACATGGGGCAAAGCTTTGCCAGACTGGGGTATCTGAAGGTGCCTACAGTCCGCCACCAGTCACGTGGGTCACTGTCTTTCTTCAGAAGTGGTCCCGCATAGTGAACGAGTGGTAGTGCGGCACGTTACGGCCGCATAATATTGAAAATGTACGGTTACATGATCGCCAACAGCGCTGCACGTCGGAGATGCACCAGCAATAAATCATACGTATTGGGGCGCTCGTCGCAGGCAGATATCGTGCCTCCGTGTACTTACGATGTGTATCGCTCCTCTCGGCAACGTTTTTAGCGATACGAACGCAGCAGAAATGTGGAAGACGAGTTATCGCATATT
This sequence comes from Rhipicephalus sanguineus, assembly GCF_013339695.2. NCBI lineage: Eukaryota > Metazoa > Arthropoda > Arachnida > Ixodida > Ixodidae > Rhipicephalus > Rhipicephalus sanguineus. Next base: position 76,155,842 of record NC_051182.1, on the reverse strand, counting down.
CGAATTTTTCGAATATTCGAAGTTATCAATATTCGAAACTTTTCGAATACACGATTTTCGAATCGAATACGAATATTTCGAATGTAATATTCGACGAATATTCGAAACTTTCGAATATTCGCACACCCCTACATAATATATGATTGTGAGGCGCGCCGTAGTAAGAGACTCCGGATTAATTTTGACCACCTGGAGTTCTTTGACGTGCTCCTGAAATGTAAATACGCGGGATTTCTTGGCGAGTCCGAGTCCGAGTGAGCCATATATATTTCTTGAGTGAGTCTGCGCGAGTGAGCTCCAGCTTTTATTGCCGACCTATGGTCCTACCTACTCACCTATCAGCATTATTATCAGCCTTATACCTGCTTACGGTTATACTCAAATCCACTAACACATGCCTCAACGCACTTGCGTTCATACGCTACTTAAATGTCTATCGATCAGAGGCGTCAGTTAAGGCGGGGGGGGGGGGGGGGGGCATGATCTCTTTCCGCAAACTCTTTCACAGGACGTTCTTAATAGAAATATCTCGTGTGAGTCGAATATTTCGTAAAAACGTCCTTACTGAATTGCAAGTACTCATAACTCGTATTTGAAGGTACAAGATCAAAAGGCGTATCGTACAGCACGGATTATGCGAGATATTGGCGTTAAAGAGCCTTTACACCATGACTGGAGAAACTAATTTTACGCCAGCGGACTCATGAGTCGATTCACTCAGGCTCACTCAGACTCAGGTCAAGCCATGAGTTTGAGTGAGTCCGGCTTAGCAATGTGTTGGTGAGCTTGAGTCCGAGTGAGTCCGGCCGAGGAAAATTTCTCGAGTCCGAGTGAGCTCTCACAGCAACATATATTTCTTGAGTGAGTCTGAGTGAGTTACAATATTTTTGCCGACCTTTGCTGGCGAGTCCTCTTTTAAAACCACCAACTCGACGCTGCACGCAACTAGGTGGCAAGAAAAAAAAAGACTCCCGAGGAGCCTTCGAGGCTGGCGATCCCTTCCGGAGACCGGATCAAGAAGAAGGGAAGCGCGCGCGCAGAACCCGTTCGCTGCCCAAGCGTCGAGACTTGGCCGACGCCGCCAACGCCGCCGGAGGCTCTTCCGACAGACGACGACGACGACGACCCAAGTGGCCCCCGACGTCTTCTCTTGCTCTTTTTACCGCTCTCGCAGTCGCGTGCACGCAAGCCAGCTGGATTATGTCCCGACGACCTCAACACTGTCGCGCTGCCGGGTTGTATTACGCAAAGCTAGACGGAAGTGAATGCGCAGAAAGCACGGAGTCGTTGTAGTAGCATAGTACACAGGGACGACCTCTCTTTTCGGCTTGCGAAAGCGTCGAACACGCACGACACAACTAGAGAGAGAGAGCGAATAGGCTGTCAAAAGACGCAGCAGCAGCAGCAGTACGCGTCGCGAGAGAGAGGCACAGCAGTTGGCCGTGTCTCCAACACGAAATAAGTTTCAAACGTCACGCACGGGAAACGGTTTACTCACGGATTCAAATGCGACATCGTTTTTAAGTATAAAGACAGCCATGAGCTCGTCATAAGCGCGTCGTGTCGGTGCAAATCTGACCACTAAAGGCAATGTCGGCTGGATGTAAGCGTTCCCGACGAAATTACGCCGGTATAACACCATTTCAACACTGTGGAAAACTAAAGTATGCGTGCATTACTTAGCCGTAAGTTGTCGCGTTTTAGTCTGTGAGTACTGTACTCACTGATCTGCAGGGCTAAGTAATGCGCGTAATTATTAGAAAAAACAGCGCAAAACCACAGGAAACACAGGAAGGGAACGCACACAGCGCTGAACTCTCAACAAATTTATTGTGAAAAACCAAACGCATCGCCCATAAATAACACATGAACCATTCGCATAATAGTGCGTCACTGGACATAGCGCAGATGGGCCGTACGTTAGTTTTCCACAGTCTTCTCTTCGAGTCCCATGGGCTTAAAGGGGCATCTAAAGAGCAAAACAATTTTTCTCGCATTAGTAAAGTAGTCTTCCACGATACCAAGAACACCACGCTTTCTGCGCGAAGACGCTTAATAAGCGAGAAAACGCGCAAAAACAAAATACAGGTGGCGACGGCACCTTGGAGTTCCCGCACCATTTGCCGTGACGTCACATATTTTTGACGGCGCCTGCTTGGGCCTACGTAGTTCCTAATCGGTCAAATCGAAGTACACTGTCCTCTGAGGGGGCCAGAGACTTGACATAACGAGTTTGTGGAAATTTCGTCGAGCCAGTGGCGCCAAAATACGTTAAATGCTCTTTGAAGTCTTTTACGTCACGAATTACAAAGTTCGGCGCGAGATTTAAAAATGAAACTTTGAACTTGGTTTTCTCCTCTAATAATAAACCTATGGTGGTGAAATAAACTACACGAGAGTTCTCCGAGCACACTTTATCAATCTAAACCAATTCATTGTTTCTCTTTAGTGTCCCTTTAACATTGGCTCGGACACTAACATCAGACTTTAAGTGGCCAGATTTTGCAGCGACATGACCACAGGCGCGCGCACGGTTCTCCCTTAGGGCGGGGCAAATTTTCGCCGCAGCACAAGCTTCACACCGCTTTCTTAATAAAAATAAAGAAATGACAGAGTATAATATCGTGGCGTGTTGCCTCATCCGTGTTTTCCTTTTCTTGATCGATCGTTCCCATCGCTCCGTCCTTGTGTGCACTTCTTATCGTCCCCCGTGTCTCCACCTGGTGGGCAGCCGCAGAAGCTTTCTTGGCACGTTCAGCCCTGTCGGAAACGCACGCGTTCGCGTCGCACTGTTTTTCTGAAAGCCGAGATAACTGACACGCCGACCTTTTTTTTTTTTGTTTTAGCCGCGTCGTCGGCATCCGGCTTCGCGCGTCGCTCAAAAGTGACCCCCCGTACCTGCAGCCTCGAATTAAAATGACGCAATATCGCAAGCAGAGTGGGCGGGGCAGAGCTACATGCACTACAGTTGTGCATATTTTTTTAATTAGTTAGATTATCTATTTATGACAATATGCTCAGGATATACTCGAATTTATCCACTGAATCGGTACAAATAATATAAAGTGAAATGAAGATTATAGTTATAAACATGATGAACATCAACCAAATTTATTTAGTCGTACGAACTAAAACCGCTACATACATTATATTGTAAGGCACGCGCTGGAGAGGGTGAAAATCCCGATAAACTTTAACCATCTGGGTCCATATTCACAAAACCGTCTTAGGCTGAAAATATTCGCAAGAGAATATTTCCGCCAATCACGATGCGGGAAATATCATTAGCGAACCCGCTTGACCAATGGGAAAACGCACGTACGAAGAAGCGTTGTGAATTCGGTCCCAGGTGTTGCCTGAAATTGTAATTTCTAAGTCGACTAAGTCTATAGGTACGGATTCATCGTGAAAGTAGGCAAGCGCGTACCGACACGGACACTGGAGAAATGAATCCCTGTCAACTGCGCTCAACTTTCTGCGGGTCTAAATACACAACTGTTTCGCTACTATGTTTAACATGGTAGATGCGTGAAGCCAAAGGGAAACACAATGGCAAGACTGCTTCCACGATTACTTTCTTTCATATACACAGCCTCCGTGACGAACGTATGCGTCTAATGAGAATACACTTCAGCCGCTTAAGAGCGAGCTCAATTATATCGAGTGGACGTCGCCACAAAACAACGAGCCAGCCATGGATGCTAAAGGGTGTGCCGCTGCATGCCAAGGTCCGCTGCTGGCTTATCGCCAGGACTGCAGCGAACCGGCCCGTGCACCCGAATCGAGTATGGCTAGCCGCTCCTCGAAAACGAGTTCGTAAGAGTATACATAGCTTGCCGGACGAGTTCGTACACATTACGGCGTCGTGGACCCCTAGGAAACGTCAACAAAGTCCTGCTGTCTTATGTCTTTTTTTTTTTAGTTGGCTAGTGTATACGTTTTCTTCGGCTAAGCAAAAACGGAAAAGGAACGAATAAGACACGAGTGAGACGGTGACACGAAGGACATATTTTTTTTTTTTTACTCAAGCACATACCTTCTTACCTAACCGTTCTTTGGCATTCATCGACACGCTAGACCCTGGAAGCGTGCACACCCCATACGTTAACCGTAAAGCCAACGGTAGTCTCTACAGCCAAAGGTAGACGAGCCAAGGCCTGCCAATCGTGGCTACAGTAGCTTCCGTAAAGTAAACACCGAAAGTGCTTGCCTATCCGCGAGGTGAGATTATCTTCAATTAGTGCCGATAGAATACGAGATAAACGAGACGGGTGCCAGGCTCGCGCTCCGTTTCCTTACTAAAATAAATAAATAAATAAATAAATAAATAAATAAATAAATAAATAAATAAATAAATAAATAAATAAACAAAACGAAGCCGGAATTGTCGCCATTTTCTGGCGACAACACCTGTGTTATTAATCAAAAAGAAAAGGTTCACAGTTTCGCCGAAACAGCAAATGCGATAGCAACAAATTCGAATGTTATACGAAGAAAGGCTTATAGCATGTAACTCCTTTAGCAAGAGACGTGGCGCAACTCAAACAAAACGCTGGGGTCAGCCCATATCAATGCTCAGCCGTACATTTCCCGGCGCTGTTTAATGTGCAGCGGTATAGCCACGCAGGTTTTAGACGATAATGGTGCCCGTGCCTCTGATGCTGATTTCAAAGAACTCTTTGATTTTAAATTTCAACTAATTTTTTTTTTTTCATTCATTGAGAAGCTTCCTTTCTTTCACACTCCACCAGCGATGCGTGGGGTACGTTGACACTTCCACTCCCGCCTATAGACCCTTTTCATAATCCGCAAGTGCGCTCACCTGCGCTGCATATTTGCCCAACTAATGGCGGCACCTGCCTTGCTTAGACTGGAGAAGAGGTCCTAGCTGCACGTGCAGGGGCTTATCTATTATGCGTGTTTATGTCAAGAGAGCCGAGTCTACATTTTCCGCGTCGTAGCGCAAGCAAAAATGCGCTTGAACATGCTGTTTGCAATAAGTGACTAGCCGCCATTAGTTGGGCAAACTGCGTAGCAGGAAAGCTAGCTGTACAATTGTGAAGAGGGTCTATTGGACAGCCCTGCACATGTCTATGCCTGCTACGTCTCGCCTCATTATGTATGTACCTGTCTGCGCTGTTACTGCTGCTGTTATGCGCTGTTATTCTGTCGTTATCTCCAGCTGTCATAAAAAAAAAAAAAAAAAAACGTATTCTCAAGTGAATGCGCTGTAAAGGAAACACTGAACTGTCAGTGTCACCTCAGTTCTTCGTACCGTACAGTAGTCGGTGCAAACAAAAAAGAAATGATAGAGAAAGGCCGCAGGCATGTCACGCGTAAGGCGGAGGACAAGATGACAAAGTTCACGCAAGCAAAAGGCGCACATAACGACACGCTGACACAAAGTATTCAACCCGAAAACGGAAGGACGAACGGGAACACCTGAAGCTGCGCGGCACACGGTAAACACGCGTACAGCAGCAACTCTCCTACAACAAATAATAATAATAATAAAAAAAAAAAAAAGATGCGAGAAAGTAAGCGGCCGCAACGGTTCCGGTCGAGAAACCACGAAGGAGAGAGAACGTCCTGTTACCAAGCGTGGGTGGCTGGGTGTGTGTGTTGCGAGGTGGTGCGGGCACGCTTGCTCTCAAAGCCGAAGGCGCGTCGATCCGAAACGTCGGCGGGCGAGAAATGCATGTTTTTTTTCTTTCCTCCGCGAAGAAAGGGGAGGGGCGGGGTGCGTGGGGCGAAAAATTAAAAAAAGAAAAAAAGGGCGAGCCGAGCTAGCAAAGAACGCGAGGCCGCCCGTCTTCCGCGGATGTAAACACAGCGCCCGCGAGTCGGCGCGCATTCCACGGTCGACGAAGGCCGACGCCGCCGAGGTTGGTAAACACCGCCCGACGCCTTGCCCGCCTCCGGAGAACGGTCGACGCTCCCTCGCCGCCCGACGCAAAACAACCCGCCCGCTCGCTGCACAGCGCATGCGTGTACCGTCTTCCTATATACACCGTTTACGCCATACTCTTGCGTCAGAAATAAAGCCCCGTTATGCAAAGTCCCGTCTAGAGACTTCCGTTCACCATTTTCCATTTCCCCGTTTTATTTTTGTACATAACTTTCGTGTTCGTATTCTTATCCGTTCATTCCAGAACCAGCCGCGCATTGATTGACTCGGTGACAAAACGATTCCGTTCCACACAGCACGAGGGCGCGGGTTCGATTCCCGACAGGGTGGAAAACCTACTTGCTAGGGCACGTTGCCCGGCTGTCTGGTTAGGATCCATCGTTTACACGGATCAGGGCAACACGACAGGCACGGGGAATACGAAGACGCACACACAGCGCTAACTTTCAAGTGAACCTTTTTTTTATAACTTTTTGATTTAGGCTCAACTGAACGTTAGCGCTGTGAATGTGTAGGAAACAGTTTCATGTTGCGCTCCTCCGAGTCAGTTACGAAACCATAGAGTTCTTGGGTGCACATACATAGGAAGGCGTCTTAACTTCAATTCGCTAAGAAAAGGTCTCGCCATACGATGGACATAAATAGGCTCGAGTAAAGCAGATGAATGCGATGATAAATTAAGACGACGACGGCGACGACACACGAGAATGAGGTCGCAAGAGCGCCCCCCCCCTCCCCCCCCACACACACTTCCAAGGCGTTCACATCATAACACACAGAGGGCGGGGTCGAGCTAGCGATCGGCGCTAAGCGCACAACGGCATAACACGCGGAGCGCAGTTAACGGCACATTTGCCAGGCCTCAGAGAAGAGAGGGCATCCGAGAACCCGTTACGACGACCCCTAGAGCTCCGTTTGTTTGTCTTTGCTCTCTTCCCTTCCTTTTTCTTTTTTCTTTCGTAACTGCGTCGTCCATTGGTGCTGTTCCGTCGGCCATCTTGCGGAGCTAATTCGCCACGCTCGTGCCGGGGGCCGCTGCTCCCTTCAGCCCAGCCGCAGTTGGAGTCCACGTCACAAACACGTGCAGCTGATCCGCGGCCGCTCGTCGTCTAAACGCTGCAGCCAACGACCCTCCCGAGGCCACGGCCCTCTTTCATTTTCTGTTATTTACTTTTCCTCTCTCCGGCAGACCGCCGCACGCACGCGAGAAACCGAGAGAGTGTACAGCGAATGCATCGAGGCGAACAGAGAAGGAAATGAAAAGAAGTAATAGACTAATTAAAAAGGAGGGAGAAGGGGTGCGCTTGAAACGCAATAAACAGGCTGAAATAAACGATCCTTCTTAAAGATCGAAACAGAGAGAACCGGAGTTGTATGCAACTGTAAATAACGCGGCAGGCGGGCACTGTTTTTTTTTTCTTTTTTCCATACGAGGCAGCAAACGCCGCAAACGGAATAAAAGCGTAGGAATAAACTGCTTCAGCGTCTTGAGTAGTGCTGGTTGGTACATACCGATTTTGAAAGATTAAACAGCGCCAGAACAAGAAGAGGACGAGTCGAAGACGGGCGCCGTGTTTGTGTCCTCTCGTCGTCGCTTTGTCCACTGTTTTGTTCTATAGCGCTGTCTCATAGTTCGAGATCGTAGAAATAAAGACTAGGAAACGCATTTAGTGTGTAAAAGACGCACCGACAATGACTAATAATTAATATTATTAATACTACTACTAATACTACTACTACTACTACTACTACTACTACTACTACTACTACTACTAATAATAATAATAATAATAATAATAATAATAATGAACAGCACGCTATCCGAGTACACGGAGTAAGGAGAGTGCGCAGTTTCGGACCGAGTGGACGGTGTTTTCAGCCGCGAAATCGATCGACAGAGAAGCGATCGAGGGAAGGGCTAAGCTCCGAGAAGGAAAAGACGAGAGATAATAATAATAATAAAAAGAAAATACTATCGGCCCGCGCACGCCGGCTGCTGGACGTCTTCAAACGGCGTCGCACACCACCAGCTGTTGCTAGCGCGCAGAACCATCTCCGCGTCCCCACCCATACCACCTACTTGAGTTCTCCAATCCTTTCCTCTCGCCATCAATTACCTCCCCTGCTTCGCGGTTCCAATTTTTTATTTTTATTTATTTTTTACTTTTCTCGCTGTCAGCCAAGGCGACTGACGACTAAAGAAACGCGTGATGCATCGCACACCCGCGCAGCACACCACTCGCACGGAAAAGCACGCGTGCTCACGGGCACGTAGGCTTACTTGCAGTTCGCGCTGCTTCAGTACCCGCAAGGCTCCAGAAGCGGAGCGTGTCAGCCGACACCGTTTCTTCGACGATGCGCTTCGCGAGCACACGCACCCGTCTTTTCTGCTGCACTGACACGACGCCGGAACGACACACAGCCAGCATACAGCGCACTGCACGCAACTTGTTGTGCATAGCGCGCTACACAGTTTCGTTTCTACGGAGAAAACAGTTCGTAGTGCTTCCCTCGTTCGATAGTAATTTCGGAGGTTCTACGTGCCAAAACCACGACACGATTATGAGAGACGCCATGGTGGAGGGCTCCGGACCACTTCGGCCACCTGGGGTTCTTTAACGTGCACCTAAATCTAAGTACTCGGGCCTCTGTCGTTCTCGCCTCCATCGAAATGCGACCGCCGCGGCCTAGGGATGGTCGATTAAAATTTTTAACCGGTTAATCGTTAATCGAGTTAGCCTTTAATCGATTAATCGACATTTTTAATGGGTGCTTTAAAACCGATATCTATTTGTTTGAGAGGCATCGTTCGTGTTTAATATGGGCCCAAATCTTTTCATTAGGCGCGCTGACGATCCAAAATTCCCACTTTCGAAAGTGTCGACGACGGGCCCCTTGTGTGCAGTGTGCGAAAATTCACACTTTCGCACACTGGACACAAGGGGCCCGTCGTCGTTGGTTGATGTCGCGGATTCAAGCATCTGTGGCCATCATCCCTGGACTATTCGGCAGCAGGTCGCATTTTCTCGAAGCCTGCCTACTCGAGCTCATCGAAACCGGAGGCGCGTTCGGGGACCACACTGGTTGGAAAGTCGCAGTTGAAACATGCAGTGTGGCGGAGGGTGAGGAAATCTCGAGAAAGGTAAAAGAGAGACGAGGAGAAATTAAATAAGACGCCCGCTCTAGTAAGCAAGTCATTTTTTCTCGGTTTGTCGGTTAGATATTGTGGAAGCCCTACATAATACTATAATTGCGGACTGACGCGATCTTTTTCTTGAGGTCACCTATGCAGAGATTACACAGAAATATACTGGCCTCAAACAGACCATCCGTACAGGCAACTGCGGGAAATAGAAGGAAAGAAGATGACATTTAGGGGCTCGTTTTTCTTTGTTAGACACAATATTAATTAGAACTAAGAGACAATATTGCCAAGAAAAAGTATAGGGGGTGTTATTTGTAATAATAGGGATATAAATCTGAAGTGAAGTGGACGGAAAGATAACTTGTCGCCGGAAGGGACCGAACCTGCGACCTTCTAATTACTTTTAGGGGCTCGTTTTTCTTTGTTAGACACAATATTAATTAGAACTAACAGACAATAATGCGAAGGAAAGTATAGGGGAGGTTAAGGGTGTATGACAAAGAAAAACTAGCCCTTAAAAGTCACCTTCTTTCCCTCATTCATAGCGAGGGTCTCGTTCTGGCAGACTTGGTACCTTCAGGTAGTATGCGAGGGATTATTGGTCAGCTTCCAGCTCGTAAAAAAAGGTCACTTGCTACATGACGCCAAAAGGCAGAAAAAGAGTGTTCCACACTCGCCGCCATGGCTGTGATCGGCGCTGACTAACACTCCTAGGTTTAAATGCACATGTGTGCCCTATGAAGTGGACGGGGTATGACCGCCGCCGTAGCTCAGTGATAGAGCATCGGACGCGTTATTCGAAGGTCGCAAGTTCGGTCCCTGCCGGCGGCAAGTTATCTTTTCGTCCACTTTACTTTCCTCACACTGATATCCCAATTATTACAAATAACATCCTCTATACTTTCCTTGGCATTATTGTCTGTTAGTTCTAATTAATATTGCGGGAAATAGAGTGACATGAGTTTCTGCCTCCCGGCTAGAAAAAAACAACAGCAGCTGCGCCAGTATACTCCGCAGGTTTCACCTGATCTTCCGTAACACGGCGCCACTCACACCCTTTCAATTGTGCGTACATCCTGAATTGTGAGCGCTATCTAGTGCATAGGTCGGCAAAAAATGTGGAGCTCACTCAGACTCACTCACGAAACATATCTCACCCTTAGGGCTCACTCGGACTCTGATTCACCAAACTTTTCCTCATCCGGACTCACTCGGACTCAAACTCACTATAATTTTTCTCAACCGGACTCACTCGGACTCAGACTCACCAAAATATAATTCACTCGAACTCACTCAGACTCACGGCTCGATCTGAGTCTGAGTGAGTCGACTCATGAGTCCGTTAGCTTATAATTAGCCTTTTTCTACCATAATGTCAATGCCCTTAAACGCCAATATCTCGCATAATCGGTGCGCTACTTAGCATCTTTTGATCTCGTACCTTCAAATACGAGTTATCTGAGCTTGCAGTTCAGTAAGGACCTTTTTATTGAAAGAGATGACTCACACGAGATATTTTTATCAGTAACTTCCCGTGAAAAAGTTTGCGGGGGGAGGTCAAGGCACTTCCTCCCCCTTTCCCTCCTGAACTCACGCCTCTGATCAATAAATATTGAGCTGACGTATGAATGGTAGCGCGTTGAAGTATGTGGGACTATACGTGAGCATAAACATGAGCCGACATAAGGTAGTAATGCAGAAGTAGAGTAGATAGGACCATAGGTCGGCAAAAAATGTGGAGCTCACTCAGGCTCACTCATGCAAGATATTTTGCCCTTAGGGCTCACTCGGACTCAGACCAAAATTTTCCTCAACCGGACTCACTCAGACTCAGGCTCACCAAACTTTTTCCCAACCGAACTCACTCGGGCTCAGACTCACAAAAACTTCACTCACCCGGACTCACTCAGACTCAGACTCACGTCTCGATATGAGTCTGAGTGAGTCGACTCATGAGTGAGTTCGCCGACCTATGATCTAGTGTACCAGACATTACAACATAAATTGCGCGACTGTCCTTTCTTGTCACAGCAGAAGACGGGGGCCTCTATAGCTGAAAGCTGTATTTCTCCCTAAATATGCGACCATACAGTATTACTAAGTGCTACAAGGTCACTTCTTCAATACTAATGCACTGGATGCTAGACGGTCGGTAAACCGACGCGTAAAGTTGCGGATTACATAAAGGGTCTATAAGAGCCTTTTCACAATTTGCGAATGCGCATTCCTGCACTACATTTTCTCTCAACTAATGGCAGCAACTTTCGTGCTTCAAGAGAAGACGAGGTCGTAGTTGCACGTGCTGGCGTTTGTCTATTATGCGTGTTCGTGTCAAGAGAGCCGAGTCTACACTTTCCGCGTCCCAGCGCAAGCAAACCGCGCTTGAACACTCCGTTTGAAGAAGTGACTAGCTGCCATTAATTGGGCTAACTGCGTCGTAGGAAAGTTAGCTCAACAATTATGAAAACGGTATATATACCCTATAAGACGGACAGTTGGGATAGTTGGTATACAGCATAATAAAATATGGTTACTAGCGTCGTTGTCCTCTTTACGCTAGCAAACGTATCTTATTATGTATATACGGATTACCTAATCATCTCCCCATCATCGTACTTCATCACTCTTTTTGCCCCGTTGCGTTTTCCCCGTTTCAGAGTAGCAGGCAGGGGCGTACTAGCTCAGGCCACCCTCTCTGCCTAATAATACATTTTCTCTCTCTGTTTCATTGGTAAACAATATTTTATTTGCTAAAGATTAAAACAGAACGACACTAAGAACCAGTGAGTAAATAAGCAGCGCATATTACAATGCCGCACTTACACAAGAAACGAGTAAAATCTGAGGGTTGAACAAAATACAAAGAAAGCTGCGATTGACACTACAGGTGACGAAAACTACTCGTTTACCAAATGTAAGCAGACATGCGTTTATGCGGCAACACGATGAAACAGCGCGGCAAAAAACAAACACGAACAAAATAAGCTACAAGACGATGCGCTGGCACGTATGAAATTTACAGAAAAGAATAAACTTCTCTTTTGAAAGTTGGCGAATCCACATGCTGCTTACTTTCTCAACAGTCCCCTTTTTTGTTTTGTTTCATGGGGTTGCTGCTCCGAACCACATGCTTTTTTCTACTGAGCGAAGAAATGTCAGTTGCCCGGGATGCTCGGGCGACAACCGACACCTCCTTTGGGTCGCCACACATCCAGCATGCGAAAAAAGGCGCTCGGATGCTACTGACGTTGCAGGAATTTGCAAATACTCCATTGCAACGTCAAACACATGATCTAGGCCAGTTCGCATGCTGTGCCAAGTCTCAAGTGGGTTCGGATTGGTGCGGTGATCGACTACAGGGTAACTATAGTATGTCTTGAACTGAGAAGGCATTTAGTTCATCGGATCGTACTCCAGTGCAACGCAATTGCGTAGAAGTGCGCGATCGACAGCATCCCAAATAGAACCAGAAAAAGTAGTTGTATTCGGCTTTGCAACTTCCTGCGTCTAAGGATAGCGTTCAGGGTCTGCGTCTCAGGATAGTGCGCCTCGCAGACATGCGCTCCGGCCAAGGGGCGAGGTTGGGAGCGGGAGTGGGGGATGCCGTAATCGATTAATCGAATAGTTTTAATCGATTAATTCGATTAATCGAAACGCACATATCGATTATGATTAATCGATTAATTGTGGACCTTTAATCGATTAATCGATTAATCGTTCATCGATTTTACCATCCCTACCGCGGCCGGGATCGATAAGAGCACTTGCCTCGTTTGAAATGCTGTTGTTGGGTGCAATGTAGTCGCTAACGGCTCCTGGTCGCACCAGGAGTATATGAACCCAATTGGGACCAATTTAATACAGATTATTGAAGTTCACTCGGGCGTTTCCCAGATGCATCTAGCCATCTCGTGCATGGGCGACCTCGCTTTCTTGTCGTGTCTTGATATTGGCTAATATGAGTCCGTTTTCCTTGGACGCGGGGGGGGGGGGGGGGGGGGTTGTAGGGTTGTAGGGTTATGTGTTACAAATGAAAACAAAAAAATCACAAACACACCAATCATTGGATTAAGATAAAATGAGTAAAAATATCGCTGTCAGCGGATAGCCAACAATGGTCAACAGTTAGCTAACATGACACAGTGCTATAGCCAACGTTAACCAGTGCGAGTTGTACGCGAGTAAACACAGCAGATGAATTCGGAACGAAATTATCGTGGCCGTTAATGAAAGTCGGTGTATGAGGTCTCAGGAAGACACTGCTTTCAAGAAAGAAAAAAGAACAGTTCACGTCAACGCCATCGCGCTACTACCAATGCAAGACATATTTTTATTATTTAAAATAAGAACACAACAGTAACGCAGAAGTACGAAACCAGTGAAGGACTCCAACTTTTCAAAGTTTGCTTCAAGGATTGGGACACCGGAAGACGGATGCGAGTGCAATGACCTCTCCATCCGCAAAAATAAGAAACATCTGCGAGCGACTAGGCGCCTCCGTCCGCTTCACTGCGGATGAAAAAAAGGTCAATATTTTTGCGCCCTTCCCGTCGCAAACACTCGTTTCCTACGTGTGTGAGAGCTATTGCTGTCAGCTGCACCGCAGAGCACCTCACCGCCATTCGATCGTCAGGATGGTCGGCTTGCCAACCGGTTGGCCGTGGAGATGGCGATGTTCGGAAATCCACGCACGTTCCTAGCCTTCTCATTTGTCTATACTTATTCGGTTTCTGGCGCATATTCAGAGCAGATGAAGCGCACCTGCAACTGCAGAGCCGTCTCGCGACTGCAATGTATACACTTAATGGCGGCAAATCACGTGGGTACTGCGCAACCGAACAACTTTACGCTTATCGCGAATTTCCACTCACTGCTGAGAGACCGCTGCACGGTGTTTTCTTTCTATTCAGAGCTACCGAAGCCAAGGATTCGGCCCTGACCGCAAAGCTGGCACGGGATGCACTGAAACATACGTGACATACACGAATGCGCTGAAACTTATGGGATGTGTATTATACTGTTCACGGTACGCGCCGCACAGTTTCAGCGGGCTGTTAACGCAGTCGGGCATATTAAGATCATCAGCATTATCATCGTCAGTCTGTCTACGTCCACTGCATGGCAAAGGCCGTTTCCCATGGTTGTCCAATTATCGCATCTTTGTGCTTCCTGCGCAAAGCGTTATCCCCGCAAACTCGTTAATCTCATCTGGCCACCTAACTTTCCGCCTACCCCAGGCATACTTGCTTTCTCAACAACTGTGCTCCATGCCTTGACGGACCGTAATGTCGCATAAAAAAAAAAAGAAGAGATCATTCAGTGAAATGATTACCAATTTAATCTACTCGTACTCGACATTAAAAACTTGAGAAGCAAAACGTCCAGGTCCTGAGCTATAACTGATCACGTAGCGCAAAATATGACACTGGACAAGAGAGGGACGAAGGCGAGCGCTTAAGTTATGCATTATCATCATCAGTTATGCATTACCAACATGCCCAACTTCATACTCTTCTGCTGAGCTATGCTTTTTTGCACGAAAAAATATGACAGGAGGTCCTCGACGCTATAGCCTGTTTAAATAAATCAAGTCATACAATGCAAACGAATGCACTCGGAACGTCAAATGCAGGATCATAAAGTTAATTTGTAATCTAATGTAATCTTCCGGTTTCACGTGCCAACACCACGACATGATTATTAGGGGCGCCGTAGAGGAGCCCTCCAGACTACAATTTTGGCCACCTGGGGTTCTTTAACGTGCACCGAAATCTATATACACGAGCGTTACTGTATTTCGCCCTTATCAAAACGAGCCCGCCGCGGCCGGGAATCCAACCCGCATCCTCAATCTTAGCAGCGCGATACCTTAGTAGCCAAGCCAGAAAGGCGGGTCCACTAAATTTGCTAAAAAAGATAATCAGTCGATGTAGGATCCCGACACATCTCATATCTCTCTACCTGGTCAGAACGTTCGAGAATGCTATAACCTTTCACCACGAACTTTCCGACAAGGAATATCTTTCGCTCGATCCCAGTGTCATGCACGCTCCCACGTGTCCTTGCGAACGCGTTTAACTTTCGATAGCCATTCACCGTTGCAAGTGGACGTCACTGCACTCCAACCAACTGACGTGACTTCACCGTCTGTCAAGTCAACAGGCGAACCGGAGCGTTGGCGGCTGTGTCTTTCTGCTGCTATCACACGACACACGAAATATTTTCAGCTATATCACATACTATACACGTCATATACCCGGTAATCTACCCTGATTATATAAGCAACAACTGCAAACTCACCACGGCTATACGCTTAGACAAACGCGCTGGGAGTGCATCTCATTTTATAACGATGCTAACATCGATGCTACGTCGGGCAAGGTGGGACGCTGCCCTGCGCAGTTCTAGCCTATCCAACCAGAAATGGGCCATCGAGCAAGCCCGCGATGCGGCTGCCAGGCTAGGCTTTTCAGTCACAACGCGTGAACTAGACGCGTTCGCACGCATTTTGCAGGACACGAATAAATTGTATTCCATCAATCCCTGAAAGCGAAGGTGTATATATGACTAGGCGAAACCAAAATTCGTCCGTCCTATGTATGCGAGGACTCGTAGCGCATGTGTATAGCCCGCAGAAAATTTGGGCCAGTTGGGAACACACGGGTGACAAGCGCCAATTATGCTTTCCGGACCGACCGTAACCAGTAACTGCGAAATACCAATGAAATGTCGGAATTAACACAGCGATAAACACTGAGACCCCACGTTTCATCATCGCCGGTCAACCATCCGTGCGGAATGCTTGGGCGGCGATCTTATAAGCCGCAATCCGTGAGACCGGTTCGTGCGAGCCTCGGAACAGTCTTGGGAGAGAAATGAGAGGCAGAAGAACTCCGCGCGTCGCCGGCATCCCGACATGCTATACGACGCGGCATTCGTCATCTCGGAGCGCAGTCGTCGACGCCTACAGAGCGCGACGATATATATGATGGACGATGCGGCTCAGCGCGCACGAGTCCCTTCTCCGGAGGATGGCAGTCGCAGAAGTTTCCTCCCTCCCTTTCTTCCGTTCTCCTCCGAAGGCGCTGAAGTCACGTGCCAGAGCTCGCTTTCGGTCTCGTCTCTTTCCGCTATCGCTTCCAGCCACTGCGCTCCACTTGACAACAAGGTTTTGGGCGGCACCTCACTAGAGCAGTGCGCCCACAAGCGCAGTCGCAACAGTATACAGCCCACATACACACACAAATACACACACACGCACTCCCTGACGCCTCGGTCGTCAAGCGAGGGTCAAGAAGAGCACCGCGGAGGATACGGATCCATATATAGAAGCAACACGACACGAGAGGCCGAGAAGAGAAATGACGACGTCGCGAAGGAGGCGAGTCGACGACTACGGGACAAGACGCGGCGGCCCAGTTGGGCCACGCAGTTAGCAAAGGACTCGGCGAGCGTGCGTATAGGGTGACCACTTTTGCTATGCGGGACACGCTTACCGTAAGGGGTGAAGGGAGGGGGGGGGGGGCGGGGAATACACTGTGGACGGTGTGAAAATTGACAATGATTTATTTTTGAACTTCTGGCGAGAAAATTTCTCTTGCAATACACGATGTCACCTCTGCAAAAGGGCAACAGAGGGACCGATACAAGTTGAAGTTCAAGTACACATCTGTGTACACGAAACTAAGTTATACAACCCTGTGATATGATTCGACAGAAAGCGAAGTTATTGATATCGGCGAAGAAATTCGGCAACCAAGAAAGCATCCCCTCATAATATCGATGTGGCTTAGATAGTTTCCACGCGGTTTAGTCATATTTCTGTAGCTGGTGCCAGAAATATTTATTGCCACAATGAATCGCGCTGCTAGCTGACTTTTGCGGAGTTTCGAGTGCTGGCAGCTGACGCATCCTCAAACAGGGTCGCCCGATGCAGTTGAACACATGGCGCTGCCGAACGATATAATAAAGTGTGAAATGAGAAACATTTTCTTTTGCAGGTTTCCGTATCTCTTGCGGGACGCGGGACAACAGTCTTCAATGCGGGACAGTCCCGTGAGTCAGGAAAGGCATGGCCACCTTAATGCGCGAATGCTGTTTCTATACAGCGGTATCGTTCTATCTGCGCCCACCTCCCCACACAGAACCGGGTTTCACGAAAGGCTGGGTATGATGTGCCGCGCACGACATACTATACACGTTAATTAATATTTAACCTCTAAGAAAGACAACAGATGAGCCAAAGCATTTTATCTATCGTCTTGTCTTCGTCGAAAACCGCCATTATTTCAACTACTGCACTATATGCAATGACTGGTTGGAACGCCTTACCATCACATATTGCCGCTTAACCCGAAATAAACGAATCGTCAAGATCAAATTCGCTCACGATTAACCGCCTAACTTTATTATCGTTATTTTTCAGACGCTGCAGTGTTTTTCTGTCGACTTTTTATGTTGTTTTGCTTTTATGGACTTATGTGTGCCCCTATATTTTGCATTGTTTTTGTTTTCCCTGCAATTTAAACTATATACGTTTCACAAAGCACGTGCAACGCAGTTGAAGATATGCAATCAGTTCGTTCAGCGATATATATATATATATATATATGTGTGTATATATATATATATATATATATATATATATATATATATATATATATATATATATATATATATATATATATATATATATATATATATATATATAACTCCCCGCTTCTCGTGCATGGTCACCTTTCGTGATTGCAAGTGCTTGTGCGTGCCGAGCACGAGCCCGCGCGTGAGGCGTCGCGACTGGGTTCGAATGAAATACCAGAAACCGATGATGCTAAGTGATGCGGAACAACATATCGACAGCCGTATAACGGAGCTTGTGCATATCTAGGGCACAACACCGCTCCCTCCCTGGGTGCCGCCATAATCCCCCCTGGGCTGCGGTAAATATATGCGCTGTCGAAGCAGCGACGTCAGTGGATCAGCCTTTGCACTCCCGTGCCAGCCACAGTCCCGAAAAGAGGTGCTCACCCTCTACGTTGAAAAGCACACGAGTACGAAAAACCGCGTGGAGCGATGCTCGTACGAGCAATTCGGTTATCGACCACGCGCACAGCATTACAGCGCTCTTGAATTCGAATTAGGACAATTAGAAGCGTAGAGAAGAGCGCCAGTGAAAAGCTCTGGCCGTAGCTTCATTAACTCTGTTTTGAAAAGTTGAATAGGACGCACAAGTTCACCGTGACACAGCCTCGGCCTACAACAATGCCCTGCTAACGAGCTGTATACAAGGCGGCAAAGAGGTGTCTATACAGTATACAGAGGTGTTTGCCCAATATTCCTAAACGCGAACAGCGGCCTGCACGCCGATCAGCGTGAAAGAGTCTTTCAGGTGCATGGAATTGCTGTCAACGTACCGTCATTTCGTTTGTTTTTTCTTGCTACACGGTAGTTTATTTTTTTTTCTAATTTCCTTTTTGCGCGTAGCATACTGTAAGGCGACCACATTATACGCAAGATACACGAGCAAGCATGTCGGATTCTCGACAGATTTTACGCTTCGTTGGACAGAGTATGTAAATCACAACCGGAAGATACGAGGGAGTGAGATATGAAGTGCTTATTTCTCTCAAAGTTACAGAGTAGCTTGGATGATGAGCTAAAGACGCAGAGAAAAAAAAAAAAAAAGAAACCCCGCTGTTTTATGCAGCTTCGAGAACCGCCCGCGCCAGCTCGTCACTTGAAAGTCGTCGGTGAACATGGCTGTGACAGCCTCGCAATTCAAACTTTAACGTGACACACCTCTACGCAACTCAGAGTGACGCAAACGGCGATGCTCACCACAGAACCGAACAGCCCCAAAACTAGTAACATTTTGCTTTTCAGCCATCTAACGTGATACCATGAGGCCTCCCTGTGGGCAGGCTTTCCCTTGCGTAGGAGACCACGAGGTCGCAATAGCACCTCCAACGCGAGACGACCTAGCAACAACATGATGGGCGTAACGCCTCATTTAATCAACACGAAAAAAAAAAAAGCAAGAACGCGAGACTGATAGCGCGAGCACGAGTTACGACGCAACCCTCCGCCTCGCTGCATATAATTGGTCGCTTAAATGGCATAACTCTGCGTATACGCAGCGTTGCATATAATGGGGGAGGAGTCAGTCACGGGTTTCTTCCGTGCATTACGCGCAAGAAAACACGGAAACGGATGTCACTACTGCGCGCGAACGGAAAGCTGGCTAAACAAAGCGCGCGCGCTGGCGAAAAAATAAAGCTCGCATGCAAACAAACAAAAAAGAGGCTCTGTGGCGCAGCGTAGCGAGTGCGCATCTGCGCAACCTGCTGTGCGCATTTAACTATGTCGCGTTAAATGCGATCTCTGACGGTGTTCTTCACTGACGGCTCCATATAAACGAAATAGAGGTGCTGTCCCCAAAACGGCACGCGATTCGTCAAATGCAAGCATCTTTCGGGACAATGAGCACACGTTTGGGAACAGCTGTTCGCAAGGCGCGTTCTCGTGCGGTCGCATAGAGTCCCAATAAAAACCGCGACAAACGGGCCACAAGTCTGAAACGCCGTGAACCAGCGCTGTGTGCGTGTAGTACTCGAAGGATCGCGGCGAAACGCGCGAACGAAGCTAAATATCATCGCGCGCGATGCCTGCAGCGCATCTCGGTACCGGAAAACGAGATAAAAGATAATCGTGGTCGTACAAGACGCAAGGACGAGAGGTTGCGTCAGCGATTTGGCCGCGAAAAAGAGGTACGAATATATTACGCAGGCGCGCACAGCTGAGCGCGAGAGCTCCGCACCTCGCCATGTATGCAGCCATCGCGAACGAAACCGACGCCGACGCGCCAACGGCGCGGCAGCAACTGGCGCGCATTTATCCCGACCAACTAACCGCATGCATCGAAGAGAAAAACGGAGGAGTAAAAAAAGCGAATGCTCTTTTGGTTCGCTTACCGTTGAGCGAGTCATCGTTGGCAGATGCTGGCGGCTGATGCGGCGGAGTCGCCGACATAATCGACGGCTGTAGGGGCACGTAGCACGAGCTTTCCTTTCGGTCGAACAGCGGCTGCGACGGGGGCGCGAGTCCACTTCTCCCTCGATGTGGCGGGAACGGATTTCAGAGGAGACGATCCTTCGACGAAGGCGAATAAGCGTCGACGACGACGAGGCGATGTGGCAAAACACTCGGGTAGGACTTGAAGCGCTCAGCGGGACTGACACCAGCGACTTGTCAAAAGGGGCAGGCGCAGCGCTCGGTCTTTTGTGGTGGTGGGGGGATCGCTCCGCGCTGTGTGTTGTCTCGAGGCGACGTGCGCGCGCCGTGTGCTCTCTGTCACGTTCGAGACGTTCGGCCGGGGCGGGCGAGGACCTTGGACGAGCGCGTTCAACGGCTGGTTCGTTTCCCCCTTTCCCGGAACCAAAATAAAAAGAAAATCGAGCGGCTTCGAAACGCAAATACTCGGTTTGGTGGCGGCGCCAAAGCTAAAGGAGTACAGCAGCAAGCAGCGAAGCACGCGCCCGAGAGCGCGAGGGAAGGTAACAACACAGCGACCGTAGAGAGGAGAACGAGAAATCACCCCATGAGCTACGTCACCGTTTGTTTTGGAAACGGTGGCGCCGCGTCGCGGAGAATAGCGACACTACTTGCTCTTGAAGCGGCGGCGCTGACTGACAGCGCTATTCAAGGAGCTTCAGGTGCGCGTTTTCCATTCTAAACAAGAAGAGAAAGAAAATAATACTAACTCGCGTGGCCGCGGAAGCGTCTTTATTGTTTGATTATGCAGATAGTTCATAAACTAAGTAAGGATAGCGTTTACTGTAACAAAAACGACCTTAAATGGAAATCCAATTCACGTGTGTTATTTGTCTAGCTTGCCAGGAGCAAGCGAAACCATTTGTGTTTCGCTTGCGTTCGTGCCCGTCAAAAGCGCGGGCTGTTCAAAAGTGACCTTTGAACGTTTCTGAGTGCTGCCAAGTCTGCTTAATGCGCACATAATTGAAAAATGATCGCTGTGTTAGGGCGCAGCCGTTCGCAACACATTTAGCGACCTTCAGGCCTGCCTTTTTAGTTTTCTGTTAGGAACAGAAAACTAACTGAATGGCTTTGGTGCTGCAATGGTGTCAGTGCACAGACACCCGCAAGGGTTCACGTTTTGAAGCCGTGAAGCCGGAAATTTCGCGCCGCGGAGGACGCTATCGTTTTGCGTCCTTGGAGTACCATCATCCAGAAATAGCGTTTCGCTCGAGCGCCCATCACGCAAAAAAGTAGTGCAGGGAAGTCAGATAAGAGATAACGGCAGCAGATATAAGAGTAACAGAACAAACATACGTGTAAGAACGCCCATCGCGCGACAAACGCGCCCGTGGAGTACGCCTCGCAGTGAAAAAAACAAACACGCGTGTTGTTGTCGGCATCTGGTTTTGTCGCGCCTATCGCGTTGCGCCCGTCGCGGCTTCTCGTCGCTAAACTTTGCGCCTCCTCGTCTCCCTTGGAATAAACGCCCACGTGCTCAGAAGCACGCACGCATGCCATTGGTGTACTCGCTGACGGGCTCAAAATATTCGCCAGTCGTACACAGCGTCTGTTGTTGGCAGCGTGCACGCACGGGCAGCTTATCTCTATTTGAGCAGCCACAGTGCTAACCATGGTTTCCCGGCGTCACGTAGGATGGTCAGCACGTGATCGCGGGTATCCATTCTTTTCCCTTTTTTATTCTTTGCACGTTAATGCGTCCGTCTGTGTTTATGTATGTATGTGTGTATGTGTGTATGTATGAATGTATATGAAGTTGTAAATCTTATGCACTCACTCCCATAATCATTCCGAAAGTTAACGAAGCTAATTTTGTTCTGGACTTTTTAACGCCTTATTGTCTACCAGCTTGATACGATGATCTTAACGCGATGGCGTTGAAGAGCTCGCTTCGCAGAAATTGGGGCATCGCTGTCGGCGTCGTTGGCTGTGAGCGAAAAACATCATCTCGTCCGTGACCGAAGAATCGAGAAAGATGCAACTAAAGTAAATAATAAAAGTACTAGCTTCGAGTGAGAATCGAACCCAGGCCGCCTGCGTGGCAAGCAGGTGTTCTACCACAGAGCTACTCTATTGCTTGAAACTGCTTCGAAAAAAAAAACACATAATATGAATTCATGTAGTGGAAGGAGTCTCCGTAACGCACGTAATATTGCGTGGCAGAAGCGTAGAATCGCGCCAGGCGTCAGAACATGTGAATTGCGCAACGAATGGGTGTTTTAAAGGCCCACCCATTACAAAGCGCTCAGACACATGTTTAATCATCATCATCAGCAAAAGCATCAACAAAGTGAGCAGCTGCGTAGGATCGCGTGATGCCATATACGGACGCGTAGTGGGCTCTTCGCTTACTCGCAAAAGGAAGAATTATGGCCTAGTGGGCACTTAACAACTCTACTTACAGTAGGCATTCTAGGATACTTTGAAACGGCCAATGTTACGCACGCAGTCGCTCGTTTCGTAACGGCACGGTTGAGGCATTTACCGAGAACCGGAACTATAGGCTTGCAAATGAGAAGGCTATGCGCACGGGATCCGATTACGCTATCGCGTTCTACTCTTGAAGGCGAAGCTCAAGCGTTGTCCAAGTTTTCCTGCACTTAATGTGCACTGAATGTTGTCACGGTTAACCAGCCTCGTTGAACAACTGTGACGCTCCTGCGTTTTTTTTTCTGTTTTAACTCGTGTTTATCCGTAAACCTCTCGCTCTATCTCCTTTGTTTTGTTTGCCTGTCTCCTTTTACAGTTCCCCAGTGCAGCGTAGGAAGCTGAATGTTTCACTTGATATTATTCGTCCCTCCTTCGACTTATCATACATATATATATATATATATATATATATATATATATATATATATTATATATATATATATATATATATATATATATATATATAACGGCGCATGCAAACAAAAGCTATAATAAATTCAGGGGGTACACGTGACAAAGCTGTAATATGATTACGAGGCACGCCAATATTTTATTTTGTCAACCTGGTACTCTTCAATGAGCACTCAGGTGAACATTAGAGAACATCATGTCGGAGAACCCCACACTGAAGTTCACACTGAAGTGCACCTTCTGACAAAGTGCGCAGCAGGACGGGATACAAACAAAGAAAGAAGAGACAAACGAGCGCAGACTCACAACTCATTTAGTTACTGAAGTTAGTTACGGAGGCTAACTGAATTCATCTAGTTGCTGGAGTGCGCATTGAAGTGCACACACGATCGCTTTATTTTTTTTTTAATTTTGTCTAGAAATGCGGCTGCCACAGCTGGAATCGAACCCGTGTCTTCGAGCTCAGCTGCGCGGAGTCATATCTACAAAGCTTTACTGCGGTGCCTGGTGTGGACAAAAGGAGGGCATCAGTGCAACACGCTGAAATTGTGTCAACAACGCGTCTGTTGTTCTTGCGTCTTATACAAACACAGACTGATCGAACCAGGAAGCGGAGGCGCGTAATACCTCCAGCTGTCGCAGCCGTTTATCGGGACTCGGAAAACAATACTACGTGTCCAGCTGCCACGTAAAACCTTACTCGGTCGACGCACGTGGTCGGCAATAGTCTCATGACAGCGGGAAAGAGAAGCAGTTTCGAAGGGTACGCAAATATAGGACGCACTTTATATTGGGGGAGACGCTCGCGTCCCCTGATAAGTTGTTTTCACCGCGCGGCGCCCGCGCATCCTGCGGGCCGGCTTCACCGCGATGTAGGCGTAGTCACCTCTGTGCGAGAGATGGCGCTGTCTTCCCGCGGTGGCGCCACCTGGCAGAGGGGATGCGCGGGGTCATGACTCGCAGTGCTGGGCAGTATCGAATATACATGTATCTGAGATACTATCTTAGATACTCTTTGAGTATCTTGTATCTGTATGGCGATACGTCTCGCAGAACGTGTATCAGTATCTGTATTTCCGATACATTGACTAATGTGTCGTGTATCTTACGATAGAAGATACTGCGACTGGTACACCTCCGTGCAAAACAGTCAACGTTGGCTGAACTACTCTTATCAAGCTGATACTGCTGCCACTAAGTCACCTGAATAAAGCTAAAGGCAGTGACTTTTTTTTTTGTCTTGCTGCCGACAAACTCCATCGACGGCAGGCGATGGGGTCTGCGCTTCCCTATTCGTGGAGCAGAGTCACGTGGTGTCGTTCGCATCGTCTCTACAAAAACGAGCGCGCGAACATCTAGGCTCAACCGACCGTTTGTCTTTTAATGTTGTTTCTTTTCACTTGTGTCAGTGCCACGAGATCGGCCCTTAGCCACTGTCCTGTGCCGCGTACTTTAATGTATGCGGTGTCTATCGCGCAAATCCCTATGCCGCTACAGTGTAGCTATCGAAGTTTTTCTTGCGTGGTGCTTCGTTACGGAGTTCGAAGAATGCAAAAATGGGATTTGTTCGCGTCTCGTGGCTTTCACGCATCAGCAATTTGAAAGATCTCGTGGATGCAAGTTTGAGTTACGTGCCATAGATTGGCTTATATGCAAGTAACGTTCTAGCAACTATAGCACCACCGATACCGACGCTAGATCTAATAGAACAAGCATTTATCTAAAAGAATATATCTTGGCGTACCGTATCTTTGTTTCCTGCTATTTTTATATTGATCTTGCTAGTTTTATTCAAAGGGGTTTTAGAATCATAATTTGATTGTTAGCACAAGTGCTTTCTTAACTGCCCTTCATTTAGAACCCATGGGTGACGTCGCTCAGTGTACTTTTTTTTCGGTGTGTTTGCTGCACTATGTCTTTTGTAACGTGCTGGCAAAATAAGCTATAATCTTTATTCTTACATTTATATCTCTGCATTATTTGTGCTGCTATTTACATATTTACATTCCACCTGAGTTTACTGTTATGTCAATGTTGAGAACAAATATATAGTAATCTGGGCGAGCCTGGAGTATAGAGTAACAAAAATTCTGCTTACTACTTAGCAAAATAACGAAATTAAGTTTGCATTATATCCAATGGAAATTATTTGGAGCCATCTTAAAGATGTTAGGAAGGGGATTCGAGAAACATATTGTTATACCGAATGCTCCACTTTTCTCATGAGCGTCCCATTGACGAGCCGTTTCGGACCGTTTTTCATAGGCAATAAATTTTATGTAGCCTTACTTGAACAGGTAAGTTGACGATAGCCGCAGTGGTAGTACAATGGTTACGGTGTTCGCATGCTGACCCTAAAGTCGCGGGTTGTATCACGGCTCGGCGGTCGCATTTCGATGAAAGCGGAATGCTGAAGCCCCGTGTATTTAGATTTCGGTGCACGTTAAAGAACCCAGATCATCAAACTTTCCGGAGACCTCCACTACGGCGTCCCTCATAATCATACCATGTTTCTGACACGTAAAAGCCAGGATAAATATTATTGGTATTAAATTGACGATACCTCATGTTTTAGTGTCGTAGCATTTAAGGGTGCCGCCATTAACGTGTTTTTATACTCATTCGCGACGATTGATACGGAACCGCCTTTCTATTTTATTTAGATATATTTGTTTTCCTTGCTTAGGCTTCCCTAAATTGTTTTACTGTTATTAATAATCATTTAGTCGAAGCTGCTAGTGGCAACCGTATGAAAAGCGGCGGCTACCTTCAAGGCTTTGTGCAACCGTACGCTATATACGTCTGAGACATTTTGGGCTGCACATGTTCTCTCGTAGAAGAACAATTGTTAAAGGATTGCACGTTAGTGAGTTTGTCACTAACGAACGCTTTACGCCACCAGATAAGTAGAACATGAGAAGTCATTGCAGTTTTATGTCCTCTACGTATAAACAACGCGTCAAAAAAAAAAAGATATATATGTTTGATATATATAACCGCAAATACTATGTTTACGGTTTTTCGTGATAGAAAAATCTCAACAAATGCGAATAAGGGAAATCATGCTCCGAGCCCGAACTGAACCCAGATCCTCTGCGCGAGAAGGAGGTGTCCAACGACGCAGCTGCTTGACAGTATTCTAAAAAAACATAAACAAAACAAAACACCCTATACATGCCGGTGTCATGTAGTGCGAGGATTCGCGTTCGTTCCGTGGCAGATACGTAAAATCGCGACAGGCGTCATACCATCTAAATTGCCCAACAGTGGATGGCAGAAGGGGGCCCTGCTGACACTAAGGGACTGACGTCTCTGATCGCAGCTGTGATTTCCCAAGCTCGTGCACGCACGATAGCTCGGATGTATTCTATATCAAGCCCTCATCGAAAAACTTGCCTCGGTTGGCTATTTCATCGGTTCCAGGTGGAAGATCACGAAAAATTACACCATGTACCACTAAAGGGAACAACGTGTGTATGCGAATCAGCGGGGAGATGGTTCGCTTGAGCGGGAGATGGTGTAATATCTTTTTAGGAGCTGGCTCGCCAGGTTCTTAAGCTGGGGAGAAATCCCGCGCCGTAAGCTGCATCCATCCATTCAAAGCGTCGTGGAACGCGAAGAGGAACGCTACGCGCGTCGTGTCTTCCCTCTAGCCTGGCCGTTAATCCTCACAGGACGAGCGGGGAACGCGGTCGACAGGCGCGCGAGAGGGGGGGGGGTAGTGTAGGAGAGGGGAGAGAGAGGGGGAGGGGACGCGCATGCGCTGGCGCTTATCGCGGCGTTGCGCATGAGAGAATGAGGCGCGCGAGATGAGGGGAGCGTAGGAGAGGAAGGGGAGGACGACGCGCATGCGCAGTAAGGGTGGTTACGCCGCACAGAGGATTGAACTCCGCCATAAGCTGCTTTGCATCTAAAAGAGGACCACCCGCTGAACTGCACATAGAATGACAATCCGTGCCGCGACTCGCGGAGCTGCTCCGCACTGAGGGATATTGTCCCATCTCCCGCAAGAGATGCGAAAACCTTCCAAAATGTCCCGCATCTTACACATTACTATTGTCATTCGGCAGCGCCTCGAATTCAACTGAATCGGGCCACCTTGTTTGAGGATGTGTTTTCTGCAAACAGTTCAAGCATCCGAGAAAGTCTAGCTGCGCGGTTCACGGTGGTGACGACGAACGCTTGCTTTCGTCGGCTGTGGCGCAAACGAGTGGCGACAAATTCTTCCCCGTCTCTGAATCAGTAAAACGTGGAAATTAAGCTACAGCTGTTCTATATAGGAGTGAGTGACTATTCTATTTAGTTGGTGAATTGTTATGCTGATAATAATAACTATGCTTTGTGTCGGAGCGTATTGCAGTCATTTGTATAATACTTTTGTTGACACAGTTATGTATTTGGACTTCAACTGGTATCACTTGCTTTGTTTCCCTCTTTCAGACATCTCAAAGTATTGCGAAAGAAACTTCTTTTTTGGCTAAAGGGAAAAAATAAATTCCTGTAGTTTATTTCTCATAGATTATACTTCGTGAACTTACTGCTGTTTGAATGCAATTAAGAAAAAAAATACGCAAGATATTTTAACAAGAACCCTGGAACAGCACCTCCGGGCAACGGCAGCTCAGAAAACGGCAAGCTGTGTCACGTGCCCCAGAATACAAGACCACTCGCCGAAACGTTGGATCTAGCGACATCGTTTTCAAAAATGTTTCATGTCTTCATGCTGCCATCTTCTCATGAAATTTTTTCAATCTTTATTCAATTTTTTATTCGTCGCGTAAAAAAAAGTGCTACAGTGCAGGTAAATATGCGGGAGGAGGTCCCAAGGTTGTAAACCGCAGGCAGGACCTCCTGCGTTAATAGACTGGAAAAACTAAGCAGTGATCACGGAATAGCAAGAGCCTTTTTAAAGTACTACTAGTAGCAAAGACACTACTAAATGTTCAAGTCGGCACTTAGCTAATAGTACACATACGAAGCAACTTAACCAAGTTAACGGAACGCAGCGGTTAGACATTGGATAAACATTTTTTTTTATTTTCGCCTGAAAACATGAACGCGCATTATCTCTTTTAGATCACGTGATAGTGAAGTCCGTAACGAAACTGATGAGAAAACGATGCTCATTTTGCCATAATTAGTGCGAACTTTAGGTAACATGAGGTGATTATGTAGCGCGAATCTATAGTTCTGTTGGGATTACACAGCAAGACGGCAGGAAACAAAACGATACAGCTTTGTTGTTTGTTGCCGCGGTTCAGCGTACAGTGCATCCTGACAGTGTGTAATCACCTCCCACTTCGATTATTGCTGCATGAAGCAGGACCGAAGCAACGTCCCGCAGTGTCAACGAACGAACGAACAAACAAACGAAGTCACGCTTCTCACCTCCCTGTCTCATGGTCACGTGCACAGTGCGTACGCGCGTCGTTCATGGCGGTGCGAGCGGAGTCGACGCTCTTGCGAAGGTACGCACGTCATCGTGACGAAATCGAGCAGTGCAAACATTCGAAAGCACTAACACGTGACATATATGACTGTACCTAGCTGCGCTGTGACTTGGCATCCTCTGCGTGAGTGACAGGCATTTGTCACTCGTGACTGTGGCTGTACCGTGCACATAGGCTTGCGCATGGTCCCCCTTCCGGGGAGGGAGGGGGGGGAGGACGAAGGTTCGTCGCAGCGCCATCCTCCCAATTATGTCAATGTATGGCGCTGACATTGCGCCCCCCCATGTCGCAACGCCCCCCCTTCCGTATTATGTCAATGTGTGGGCTGACTTTGCGCCCCCCCCCCCCCTGCCCCGCCTGTGCGCAAGCCTATGACCGTGCACAACGGAGTGCGTTTTACTTTTAATATTTGGAAGAGAGCTCCAGCATCGGGCTGAGGTTGAATGAATAACAGCGGATAGCCAACATTAATTAGCCTTCTTAAGTATTTAATTGTTCGGATTTTACGTCGAAAAACCGTTGTATGATTATTAGGGACGCCGTGGTGGAGGTCTCCAGAAATTTCGACCACCCGGGGTTCTTTAACGTGCCCTTAAGTCGAAGTACACGGTCCTCAAGCATTTCGCCCCCGTCGAAAATGCGGCCGCCGCGGCTAGGATTCGATCCCGCGGCCGTCGCGTCAGCAGTCGAGCACCATAACCACTAGAGCGCCGCGGCGGGTGGGGATGTATCTGGCCACAACAATGCCTTTCTACAAAAATACTGATAACGGAAGGCGCTTGCTTTAATAGGGACTGTGAGCGAATCGTTTCAGACAGTACGAATGTAACGGGCCGTGCGTGCATTTGCCTAAGCCTGGTCCTCGTGGCTTCAAATGGCTTTGTGTCAGTGTACACATTCGCTTTGAAAAGATCGCTTTATTTTTTAAAATTTGTATAGAAGTGCGGCTGCCAGAGCTGGAATCGAACCCGTGTCTTTGAGCTCAGCTGCGCGGAGTCATATCTACAAAGCTTTACTGCGGTGCCTGGTGTGGACAAAAGGAGGGCATGAGCACAACACGCTGTTGTCTTGTGTTCTGCCGATGTCTCTTTTTGCTCGTGTTTTCTCTTCGCAGAAACGCGTCCAGCGGTTAGTACAACCTACATGGGCGCGAGGTTCGCCACGGAACAGCTAGACAACATAATAATCTCTGCTCGTGCTTATTTGAATGCTTTACTAGCGTGTATTGGCCTGAGTCAACGAGAAATACGAACTCCGCTAGAGTGAATTTAACCACATGCAGCTGTCCATTGAAGGCCGGCATAGTGTGCTTACGCAACAGCGGGAAGTGACAGCTGCAAGGACAAAGCACGAGCAAGAAGAGGAATCGGCAGAACACAACTTCAAACATTTTTTTCTTCCTTAAAACAAAAAGTAAGTTGATAAAACTTTCTCAGTCAGTAGACAACTAATGTTGTTAGTAAATGCGCTATTTAGCATAATTTTACGAGGACCACCTCAATGTTCAATTTACGACTAAACATGTGCGAAAATGAACTTTCTTGCAAATTTGTCACCAGCTCTACACACCATTTCACGCCGTATACGTCTCAAACTATTTTTGGGCTACAGTAAAACTTCCTGGCAATCAGTTAAAACAAGATATTACATTTCACTGAGTGTCGCCTTTCTATGAAAAAATCCCAAATATCGGTCATATTGTCAATACTTAAGGCCGTATGAAAAACCCACGAAAGCGTAAACGTTCGTGAAACTTATTTTAAGGGAGAAGCCTACGATCGTTATATAGGGCAAAATTTGTCCTAGCCTAATATATGAACAAGAGATTTTTTGAAAACGCATTTTCCGAGCCATAGTTTCGAGCTTTCCGAAAAAACTTCACATAGGGTTTGCGGCACTGAAAAATTTTTTTTCGCCAAAAATATTTCGGCGGAAGGCTTCTGGCTTTAGATAGATAGTCCTCGATTTTTTTCATTCAAATCCCAGATGGTCGAGCGCCAAGGCTGGGACAGTTGGCGTGGAATGACCCATCTACAAAAACGAGCGCGCGAATATCTAGGCTCAACCGACCGTTTGTCGTTTAATGTTGTTTCTTTTTAGTTTTGTCAGTGCCACGACATCGGCCCTTAGCTACTGTCCTTTGCCGCGTGCTTTAATGTATGCGGTGTCGATCGCGCAAATCCTGATGCCACTACAGTGTAGCTATCGAAGTTTCTCTCGCGTGGTGCTTCGTTAAGGAGTTCGCAGAATGCAAAAATAGGATTTGTTTGCGTCTCGTGGCTTTCACGCATCAGCAATTTGAAATATCTCGTGGATGTAAGTTTGATCGACTTACGCGCCATAGATTGGCTTATATGCAAGTAACGTTCTAGCAACTACAGCACCACCGATACCGACGCTAGATCTAACAGAACAAGCACTTATCGAAAAGAATATATCTTGGTGTACAGTATCTTTGTTTCCTGCTATATTTTTATTAATCTTGCTAGTTTTATTCAAAGGGTTTTTAGAATCATAATTTGATTGTTAGCACAAGTGCTTTCTTAACTGCCCTTCATTTAGATCCCATGGGTGACGTCGCTCAGTGTACTTTTCTTTCCGGTGTGTTTGCTGCACTATGTCTTTTGTAAGGTGCTGGTAAAATAAGCTATAATCTATATTTTTACCTTTATATGTCTGCATTATTTGTGCTGCTATTTACATATTTACATTCCACCTGAGTTTACTGTCATGTCAATATTGAGAACAAATATATAGTAATCTGGGCGAGTCTGGAGTATAGAGTAACAAAAATTCTGCTTACTACTTAGGAAAATAACGAAATTAGGTTTGCATTATACCAATGGAAATTACTTGGAGCCATCTTAAAGATGTTAGGAAGGGGATTCGAGAATGCTCCGTTTTTCTCATGAGTGTCCCATTGACGAGCCGTTTCGGACTGTTTTTCATAGGTAATACATTTTTATATAGCCTTACTTGAACAGGTAAGTTGACGATAGCCGCAGTGTTCGCATGCTGACCAGGTGGCGGGTTCTATCCCGGCTCGGCGGTCGCATTTCGATGAAGGCAGTATGCTGAAGCCCCGTGTATTTAGATTTCGGTGCACGTTAAGGTGGTAGGCCACTCAAAAAAATTTTTTTTAGAAGCAGCCAGCGTTGAAATAACTTTTTCATCAAAACAAGCATGTCCTATTTAACTTGCCCAGCCATTTATAATGCAAAATATTGAATATTTAGTTTTTGAGAGGTGATCGTTGTCAAAAATTGCATTAAAAGTGGTAGTCACTCCAGCCGTGATAAGTGACTAACGGCTGGTTTAATTCAGTAAAAAGCTTTGGCATTTGTGTAAGTAAAGATTGGAGCTGTACAATGAACTAGGATAAATATTATGCAGCAAATATCAAGGAAGTAATGCTGAAAAAGCCAGAAAGACGGGAAAAAAGAGCCAGTTTAGACAGAACCTTTTTCCAAAATTGGCTGTGAATTTAAAAATATTCCATCAATTTCTTTTATTCTAGTTCATTGCACAGATATATACATTGTAAACTATTATAAAAAATTTCAGTTCGAAGTACACACTGAGAAAAAAGTTATGAATGTTGGCGTCACATGACTTGGAGCAAATTCTTATTTTGAGAAAAACGCAAAGAAAGATTTCTGAGCTTGCAAGAGGTGTGCGTCCCCCTGTGGCCGTTGCTATAGATTTGAAAACAATTAGAAACCTAAAGTTATATTTAATGACATCCTCTTATGTCATTAAACATATCATTAGTATAGAAGAGACAACACTTACTTTCTAAAAAAAAAACACAATGTGATTTTGGTTTCGCTATACAAGCATGGGGTATGTAAAACTTGGTGTAACTTGCAAACTAATGATGATAGGAGGATAATTTTTGTTGCAACATATTTTTGAACGTTTGGGCGTTCACACACACACACACAAATAAAAATCGACCTAGTGAAAAAAATTCGACTTTTGAGGTGGCTTGCTACCTTAAAGAACCCCAGTTCATCAAATTTTCCGGATACCTCCACTACGGCGTCCCTCGAAATCATACCGTGTTTCTGACACGTAAAAGCCAGGATATTATTATTTTTATTAAATTGACGATACCTCATGTTTTAGTGTCGTAGCTGTTGAGGGTGCCGCCATTAACGTGTTTTTATACTCATTCGCGACGATTGATACGGTACCGCCTTTCTACTTTACTTAGATACATTTGTTTTCCTTGCTTAGGCCTCCCTAAATTGTTTTACTGTTACTAATAATCATTTAGTCGAAGCTGCAAGTGGAAACCGTATGAAAAGCGGCGGCTGCCTTCAAGGCTTTGTGCAACCGTACGCTATATACGTCTGAGACGTTTTGGGCTGTACATGTTCTCTCGTAGAAGAACAATTGTTAAAGGATTGCACGTTAGTGAGTTTGTCACTAACGAACGCTTTACACCACCAGATAAGTAGAACATGAGAAGTCATTGCAGTTTTATGTCCTCTACGTATAAACAACGCGTCAAAAAAAAAGATATATATGTTTGATATATATAACCGCAAATATTATGTTTACGGTTTTTCGTGATAAAAAAATCGAAACAAATGCGAATAACGGAAATCATGCTCCCAGCCAGAACTGAACCCAGATGCTCTGCTCAAGAAGGAGGTGTCCAACGACGCAGCTGCTTGAAAGTAATCTAAAAAAACATAAACAAAACAAAACACCTTATATATGCATGTGTCATGCAGTGCGAAGAATCGCGTTCGTTTCGTGGCAGATACGTAAAATCGCGACAGGCGTAATACCTTCTAAACTGCACAACGAGTGGATGGCAGAAGGGGGGGCCCTGCTGACCCTCAGGGACTGACGTCTCTGATCGCAGCTATGATTTCTCAAGCTCGTGCACGCACGATAACTCGGATGTCTTTTATAGCGCTATCATAAAAAAAAAATTGGCCGCGTATCTGCGTGCTTCGCTGCAAATGTCGTCTAAAGACGATAGAAGAGGCGCTGCGTGAGATATGGACGCCATCTGGCAACACGTCGGGAAACATGAGTGCTGTGTTGCGGGCTGGTAGTCCCGGCGCAGCAGCAGGCGAAGACCGGCGGTGACCAACGCGACCGGCGGGGACGCCAGCCAGCCCGAACACGCGGTTTGGCGCGAAGCGCTGAAGCAGAAGAAACGTCCGCACTCAACGAGTACTCTCCACAGACTCTTTTATTTACATGTCGCCTGTGTAAAACAGGAATGCCAGAGCGGCGCCCCATGGCATTCGTACAGTGAAATACAGAACCGAAACCGAAACACAACAATGAGCTCGTGCAGAGGGCACGGAGGAAGGCAAGTTTCAGCGCAGTCGCATTTTCAGCAGGCAGGCAGGCAAGCAAAGAACTGTATTATCCGGAGGCGGCGCTCGACCCCCTTTAGCGCAGCTTAAGAAACTAGGGTCTTTAGAATTACGTATGTATGCATTTTCTATTAAAGGAACACACCACCTAATACTTACCTAGTGATGTTGCGCCTTAGATATGCGTGATATTTACTTCTTGACCGACAACGTTCACAAGTATGAACAGCCGTACCAGTTCAAGATTGCTGGCCCTTGGGCAAGTGGTTCAACTTTGGCCGAGTGGCTGAATCGAGTGACGTGCCGACAAACAGAAAGACAGACAGACCAAAATTTCTCCGATTAAGTATCCCAAGAAAGACTATCGTCTTTAAAACATGGTTGATCCCTCCGTCATAGGAATCGGAATAACACGAAAGTAAAACGTTCCCTTATAGAAGTAACTGAATGTTTATTGCACACTGATATAAGAGAGTTTGCACAATGTATATTGATGTCTGGTAGCTATAGCACCGTTTAACTTGGATGCACCCACTTTGACGCTTGGTGGTACATCTCCATGCCGACGACTAACGTCCACGTTCAATGATTAAAGAAACCCTTGTGGTAGCTGTAGTAGTTAGCGGTGAAAGCGTTATCAGAGAACAAGTTGTGATAGCCAGAAGAGCGTCGCATATTGGACGCAGAACTTGGTCGCCATCCTGCGGCGTGTCAAAATGTGATTGAACACCACGGCCGCACTAGAGGGAAACGCAAAGCGCGTCGTGCCGCCCCGGTAGCCCGGCCGCGATATTTCTCGGGGCGAGCGCGTCGGCGGGGAACGCGGTGTTACAGCCATGTGAGGCAGGCGCGCGTCGCAGAGCTATTTTTGGTTTGATTAGCGTGATGCTATGAGCGAGGCCGACGCTTCTACGACGCTTGCGTTAAGGTCGCCACCTCGCGGTGTGTTAAGGCATTGACAAAATTGCGCGTCTCTTGAAAACTCGCCGAATGGGACGAACGTGTAACGCGTTGCAGATACTAATCGCGGAAGCCACAGTAATGATGAATTACATTACTTTGCCGCTTCCAGAGGGCAACACCACCCCACCGACCGGGAGAGTGGTAGATATAAAAGGCGCGTTTGTAAAGCCTCGAGAGTCTGTGACCGTGGCGCAGTGAATAGCGCGCCCATCATCTGTTGTTGCGGACCGAGCGGTCGTGGGTTCGATGCCCGTTGACGGAACCTTTTTTTCTTTGCCATCTGATCGTGTACATTTTTTCGACGCCATTTCCGTGACGGAAATACGTCACTGAAGTCTTGGTGGACCCCGGCATAAAACACTTTCGTGTTAAAAACTTGCCTCGGTTGGCTATTTCACCGGTTCCAGGTGGAAGATCACGAAAAATTTTACCATGTACCACTAAAGGGAACCATGTGTGTATGCGAAGCAGCGGGGAGATGGTGTAATGTTTTTTTAGGAGCTGGCTCGCCAGGTTTCTAAGATGGGGCGAAGTCCCGGGCCGTAAGCTGCATCCATCCATTCAAAGTGTCGTGGAACGGAAGAGGAACGCTACGCGCGTCGTGTCTTCCCTCTAGCCTGGCCATTAATTCTCACAGGGTGAGCGGGGAACGCGGTCGACAGGCGCGCGAGAGGGAGGGGGGCGTAGAAGAGGAGAGAGTGGGGGAGGGGACGCGCATGCTCTGGCACTCATCGCGGCGTCGCGCAGGAGAGAATGAGGCGCGCGAGAGGGGGGAGCGTAGGAGAGGAGAGGAAGGGGAGGAGAATGCGCATGCGCAGTAAGAGTGGTCACGCCGCACACCGGATTGAACTCCTACATAAGCTGCTTCGCATCTGAAAGAGGACCACCCGCTGAATTTGCATATAGACTGACAATCCGTGCCGCGACTCGCGGGGCTGCTCCGCACTGAGGGATATTGTCCCATCTCCCGCAAGAGATGCGAAAACCTTCCAAAATGTCCCGCATCTTACACATTACTATTGTCATTCGGCAGCGCCTCGAATTCAACTGAATTGGGCCACCTTGTTTGAGGATGTGTTTTCTGCAAACAGTTCAAGCATCCGAGAAAGTCTAGCTGCGCGGTTCACGGTGGTGACGACGAACGCTTGCTTTCGTCGGCTGTGGCGCAAACGAGTGGCGACAAATTCTTCCCCGTCTCTGAATCAGTAAAACGTGGAAATTAAGCTACAGCTGTTCTATATAGGAGTGAGTGACTATTCTATTTAGTTGGTGAATTGTTATGCTGATAATAATAACTATGCTTTGTGTCGGAGCGTATTGCAGTCATTTGTATAATACTTTTGTTGACACAGTTATGTATTTGGACTTCAACTGGTATCACTTGCTTTGTTTCCCTCTTTCAGACATCTCAAAGTATTGCGAAAGAAACTTCGTTTTGGTAAAAGGCAAAAAAATTAATTATTGTTGTCAATTTCTCATCGATCATACTCTGTCGACCTACTGCTGTGTGAATGCAAGTAAGAAAAGAAAAACGCAAGATATTTTAACAAGAACTCTGGAATAGCTCCTCCGGGCAACGGCAGCTCAGAAAAACGGCAAGCTGTGTCACGTGCCCCAGAAGAAAAGACCACTCGCCGAAACGTTGGATCTAGCGACACCGTTTTCAAAAATTTTTCATCTGTTCATGCTTTCATCTTCTCCTGAACTTCTTTCAATTTTTATTCAATTTTTTATTAGTCACGTAAAAAAAAGGCGATACATTGCAGGTAAATACGCGGGAGGAGGTCCCAAGGTTACAAAGCGCAGGCAGGACCTCCTGTGTTAATACATTGGAAGAGCTAAACTTCGACCAAGGAATAGCAAGAGCCTTTTTAAAGTACTGCTAGTGGCAAAGAGGCTACTAAATGTTCGAGTTAGCACTCAGCTAATTGTACACATACGAAGCAACTTAACCAAGTTAACGAAACGCAGCAGTTATATATTGGATAAACATTTTTTTTTAAATTTTCGTCTGGAAACATGAATGCGCATCATTTTATTTAGATCACGAGATAGTGAATTCCGTAACGAAATTCATGAGAATAATTTTGCGATAATTAGTGCGAACTTCAGGTAACATGAGGTGATTATATAGCGCGAATCTATAGTTCTGTTGGGATTACACAGCAAGACGGCATGAAACAAAACGCTACAGCTTTGTTGTTTGTTGCTTACAGTTTAGCGTATACAGTGCATCATGACAGTGAGTAATGAGCTCCCACTTCGATCATTGCTGCATGAAGCACGACCGAAACAACGTCCTGCAGTGTCAACGAACGAACGAACAAACAAACGAAGTCACGCTTCTCACCTCCCTGTCTCATGGTCACGTGCACAGTGCGTACGGGAGTCACTCATGGCGGTGCGAACGGAGTCGACGCTCTAGCGAAGGTACGCACGTCATCGTGACGAAATCGAGCAGTGCAAACACTCGAAAGCACTAACACGTGACATATATGACTGTACCTAGCTGCGCTGTGACTTGGCGTCCTCTGCGTGAGTGACACGCATTTGTCACGCGTGACTGTGGATGTGCCGTGCACAACGGAGTGCGTTGTACTATTGATATTTGCAAGAGAGCTCGAGCACCGGGCTGGGATTGAATGAATAACCGCAGATAGCCAGCATTAATTAGCATTATTATTAATTTGATTGGGCTTTTACGTCCAAAAACCATAACATGATTATCAGGGACGAAGTAGGGGATGGCTCCGGAAGTTTCGACCGCCCGAGGCTCTTTAACGCGCACCTTAATCTAAGCACACGGGCTTCAAACACTTTCGCCGCCATCGAAATTCGGCCGCGCGGCCGGAATTCGATCCCGCAACCTTCGGGTCAGCAGTCGAGCACCATAACCACTAGACGACCGCGGCGAATGGAGATACACAACAGGAAAAAAAAAAAGAAAAAGGGTTAGCCATGGTAACCACATAGTGACTGCGCGACAGGTAGCCTATAGCCGTTACATTATGAAGAAGCACTGCCTGGCTAGGGATAGCGACAATGCTGCTGTAAAAAACTCCTTTAGAATATTCTGGGAAATGAGTACATGCCTTTCAGTGAAGTCACGCGTCTACGAAGCTGACCACGATAACGCTTTTTCACAAAAATGGCGATAAAGGAAGCTCTGGCGCTTGTTCCAATTGGAGCTGCAAGCCTATCGGTTCAGACAGTATGAATATAACAGGCCTTGCGTGTATTTGCCTAAGCTTCGTCCTCTTGGCTTCATACGGCTTTGTGGCATGGCACATTCGCTTTGAAAAGAATTTTGGTTGATAACGCAACCATTCGCAATAGAGTACAACATGAATGCTAATGCAATTACGATTGTTTTTTTTTTGTCTTCCACGTTTGAAAATGCAAAGAAGGGCTTCGAAATTTCGGTCAATAAAGGTAGATCACGCGCACGATGGCAAATACGAAGAGAAATCAACGTTATTTGAAACAGGACCGCACAGTTCTTTCCACTAGTTAGTACACGAAGCTTTATGGACGGCCAAATGATATGTCGTTGCATTTTTGTCGCTGCGAAGCATAAAATAAGGTAGTACGTCGAAAATTCATTCATTCATTCATTCATTCATTCATTCATTCATTCATTCATTCATTCATTCATTCATTCATTCATTCATTCATTCATTCATAGGGCTGCCCATCGGGCTCGGAAAATACTCCATAGTACCTATGCTTTCAGACGCTGCACAATACCGCTCCTTTAGAAGTTGTACATATATAAATCAGGTTTGGCTGCACATCTTGAGAGAGGGCTCTTTACACGAAGGAGAGGGCCGGCGCAGAAACATTCACGCACTTGGTAACTAGCAAGGTTCGGGGAAAACGCTGGGAGAACGTTGGAAAAAGAACAATAAATGAATAAGTAATAAGGAAATAGCCAATGAATGAATGAA
Source organism: Rhipicephalus sanguineus (assembly GCF_013339695.2). Classification (NCBI taxonomy): domain Eukaryota; kingdom Metazoa; phylum Arthropoda; class Arachnida; order Ixodida; family Ixodidae; genus Rhipicephalus; species Rhipicephalus sanguineus. The sequence continues at coordinate 76,117,197 of NC_051182.1, read as the reverse complement.
TGAATGAATGAATGAATGAATGAATGAATACCACGCGATCGCTTCATTCCGCCTTCATAGTCGTACTCGTCCAAATATACGAGTCGTCTTCATTTCACTGTTGGCTTTTCAGTCCTCGTACACAGTCATCGAATAAGAGCTGTATAAATTTTTTAGTTGAAACAAGAAAAAATAGAAGGCAATCAAACACGAAATGGTGTGCTTCCCGTTCCATATGGGTGGAGAGCAGGGGCGTAGCCAAGGGGGGGGGGGGGGGGTGTTGGGGGGGTTGAAACCCCCCCCGAAATTTTTCAATTTTGCTTGCATATAATATATACATGCGCACATACAAACGCACGCACGGACATACATAAAGTATGGTTGAACCCCCCCGAAAAAAATTTCTGGCTACGCCCCTGGTGGAGAGTGGAAGCCCAAAGGGGACGCATAACCATCTGTGCGGAGTGCTTGGGCGGTGTTTTTTTTTTGTTTGTTTTATGAAGTACGAATTGAGCGAACAAAGCAAAAGGAAAAAAGAAACAGCATGAAAATGTTGCCAGGCGTGGCGCGTTCGCTGTGTGAGGGCACTTCCGCGGCCGCCGTTTAGGCCGCCTGCTAAATTTGGCTGGTGTTTGTGCTCGAGCCTAGAGAGATCTCTGACAATACCTCTTTTTGTTTGTTAACGACAAACAGGGGCCCGCGTACGCGTTCGTGGCTTCATGCTCCAGCTTTACAGGAAATCGGAAAGAGTTGATCGGAAAGAAAGTCAGAGGAATATGGTTCTGGCAGGGGATATTAATAATAATATCTGGGGTTTAACATCCCAAAACTACGATATGATTATGAGAGACGCCGTAGTGGAGGGCTCCGGAAACTTCGGCCACCTGGGGTTCTTTAACGTGCACCTAAATCTGAGTACAAGGGCATCAAACATTTTTCGCCTCCGTCGAAAATGCTGGCGCCGCGGCCGGGATTCGATCCCGCGACCTTCGGGTCAGCAGTCGAGCGCCTTAACCACTAGACCACCGTGACGGGGCTGGCAGGGGAAGTGGTGCGATACGCTTTCGCACGCCCCCGCTCTTCCAATCTACGACAGTGAGTACACGAAAGGACTCGTGTCTTCACTCTTGTGGCCTATTTCTTGATGCGGATTCGAAGAGGCACCGCAAAATAAAGAATATAGAGAGATAGAGAGTGAGAGAGAGAGAGAGAGAGAGAGAGAAAGAGGGATGGCAAAAAAATAATTTTTAAGCGAAGCAAGTCGATGAATTCGCACTTATACAGTCACCAATCAAAATCAATGAATGAATTGAATAAACGTTTATTTCCGAGACAGTGCTCTGAGCATGGGAGCTAAGGGTCACTCTAGGCGGGAGGGTCCCTAGATTATTCCAGGAACTCTCGGGCTGCAGTCGCACCCCGGGCTCTGGTAAAGAGCCGTATTTTGTCGTCCTGGTCCCGCATGGAGGTTCTGGCCGCCCATGTTCCATAAACATTGCACGATGGACTGCAGCACATGGAGTAATAAAAAAAAAGCCGCATACAAGACAACTACGGGAACCAAATTAACCAGAGAATCTGAAAACGTGTGGACCCGGTGTTTATTGCTGAGTTAATCCGGACGGGTCATTAAGCCTTTCTCAGTTACTTGTTAGGTCTGCGCAGAAATCTTAATTTTGTTTTATTCGAAAGACTGACATTAGGCATAACATATTTAAATGATTATCGCGAGAGGCGCGTCACACGTAAACAAACAAGTTGAACTCGCGCATAAAGTCCAACAACGATCGCTGGAATGGTCCTCGTATTCACCCTTGTAAGTCCGGAGGGCGACCGGGACGGTGACCGGTTGCTCTGAATTGAGTGTTTGCCGCCTGTGTGTTCCCGTCCCCATTTTTTAGCGTGCCACTAGTGGTGAGTAGTGAGGCTTGGCCAATTCCTGTGTCACATACGCTCTAGTACTTGCGCACATAGGATGAACGCATTTTGGTTTCGCCTAGCCGTACACAGCTTTGCTGTGAAAGCAAACGCCAGCACATTTCGCTGGGTCATTCGGTCCGGAAGTCACTTACTGCTAAGGCATTAAGTTGGACTTGTTGGTATCTAGCATAATTAAACAGGCATGATTCTTCTACCATAACTGTACGAGACGTTATAGGAACGAACCCGGGACTATATGCGTGGTCCAGTGCTCCTTCCTAACGCCCTTGTCCAGTAGCGCTAGTAATCATATCTTATTATGGTCGTTTGGCGCGCCGCTCAGCGCATGCAATAGGCTTTTACAGCGGACACTGCTATCCTTTCAAAAGTTGGATGACGCTTGAGCTTCGCCGCAAGGGCAGAACGCGATAGCGCAATCGGGCCCCGTTCGCATCGCCTTCTCAATCGGTAGCCTCAGTTCTCCTGTCGGTGGACACCTCGAGCGTGCCGCTGAGAAGGGAACGTCTGTACGCGTAACATTAGCCATTGCAAACTATCCTACATTGCCTACTGCAAGTTGTTATGATCGGCCTGCCTGGCTTGGCGCCGCTTTGACGCATGAGCCGTTGCGGCTAAGACTACCCTGATTTCTTCCGGGTCAGCGGTTCCAGAGATGCACCAAGAGCGGCGACAACGCGAAAGTCGTTCGTCTAATTATCTCAGGTTGTCTGCGCCCCTCGTAAAACCCTTTGGGCACGCCTGACCGACTGACAGATTAGGAAGAGTTGTTGGCCGTCGAGGCGGCTTGCTTTGTCGTCAAGGTGCCCCGGACAAAGGGCCCAGCGTCTGGGAACCGTCTGCGGATGCATTTCCCACATTCTCCGTGGCGCCTTGGTGCCGCTGTTTTCACAATTCGTGGTCTGCCTGGCGCCGCATACCCATCACTTCAACAGGCTACGAAATTTACTTCCACGTAAGACTCAACGTCTTCGTGCTGTGCTGTGTAGTGCGCGGTGGGCACTGTTCTTCCCTCGCCATGGGACGAACTGGACGTGCCTCTTTCTCCTTTCGTGGGTTGGGAAGGAGGCGGCTTCACCTTCCCCTTTTAGGGGCGGAGGTGAAGATGGAAATTTTCATTGGACTTTCCTGGCCTCCATTGTTTTTTTCCTACAGGGAACCCCGGGAAGGCCAGGACATAAAATGCGAGCGCCGATGCGCTCCCGACAAGCTCTCACAAGTTCTCTCAAGCTCTCACAAGCTCCGAGAAGCTCCCAGAAGCTCGAGAGCTTCCATGATGCTAACCCCGTCATGTAGCAACACGCTACCTGTAAATAATGTAATAAACGTTACTGGTTAGCAGCTCCGGGCTCCTCTCCTCGACATCTCCCCGGGACTCTGGCTGGCTCCGGTCCTCTAGGCGGAACCCTGATTACATCAAAGTGCAGTTGCGAAGTGCCCACTACGCCATAATTATTCCTTTTGCGAATTGGCGAAGCCACTACGCGTCTGTATGGCAACACGCGATCCTACGCAGGCGCTGACTATGTGGATGCTTTTGCAGCTGATGATGATTAAGTATGTCTGAGCGATTGTAATGGGAGGGCCTTTAAACCCCTCACTGGCTGTGCAATTCACATGTCTTGACGCCTGGTGTCATTCTGCGCTTCTGCCACGTAACGTTACATGCGGTAAGGAGACTCCTCTCATTACATGACATTCGTATAGGTTTTTTTTCTTCGGAAGCAGTTCGAAGCAGTGGCGTGGCTCTGTGGTAAATCACCTGCTTTTCGTGCAGAAGGCCTGGTTTCGATTCACCGTGGAAGTTTTTTTATTGTTTATTTATTTGCGTCTATCTCAAATTTTCGCTTACGGACAACGCTGATTTTTCGCTGACAACCAAAGACGCGGACGCCGGAATTTCTGCGAAACGAGCTCTTTAAAGGGCCCCTCACCAGGTTTGACAATTTTGAGCTAACGAGCGCAATGCATACACTGGGCGTTCACGATCACGTCTGCCGAAATTTGCAGCGCTACGTGCCGCGGAAATGGGTCAAATTTCAAGGTGAACGCTGCTTGCCCTTCCTCTTGCGGGCGCGCGCTTTAGAGAATGAGGAGATGACGTACATGAGAAAATGGCCCTACGTAGATGGTAGTGCTGTGACGTCGCTCCTCTACGTAGATGACTGTGCTCTGACGTCACCAACAGTAGCACGGAACACTGCGATAATTATTTGACACGACATGTGTAGTTTGTGTAATTTGTTGCTTGAATAGATTAATAAAACTTGAGAGAACTAATGAGACACACAAAAGGAATGTGTGCGTTTTTTCATTTTTTTTTTCGTGAATTGCAGCGAGATGCGGGGCTAATGTGCCTCCCTTTCCCATGCGATCGTGTCCCCGCGGTTAGCGCATCGAGCAGACGCCAGCCCTGGAAACGAAAGTAATGTTCAGGCGCGTTCGAGCGCTCATTATGCTCATTTATTCTACCGCGTCCAAGTAAACGTTAATGCGGCACTGGCTCACAATACCGCCACTCTCGTGCCCGTACAAATGTCTCAACTTCCATGCCCGTCCCGCAGAAACAGGCAGTACACCACAGAGAACGCCGACAAAACGCTCACGGCCGCTACATAAAAAAAAAAAAGGTAGCGGCCGTGCAACGCCGCTCGCGTGCTCGGGCTGGCTCGGGGCTTTGCTCGGGCACGTCATGCGCACGTGACCATGCATGCGCATGATGTGTTCATGCGTATGTGTCAAGTGAAGAGGGCAGGGAAGGGATTTGGCTTGCTAAGGCTACACGGGGCGAGTGGCAAGGGTTTGAAACTCGCCTCCTCGCATCATGGTTTCGCGCCGCTACAAATTATTGTTTTTCTCAGCTCGTAATGAACCGATTTGAAAAATTATTGCGGCATACTGCTCTTCATTCGGCACACAACAACTTCCAGCGTCTAACTAAAATTTGCTATGTGGCCTGGTGAGGGGCCCTTTAAAGGGCCCCTCACCAGGTTTGACAATTTTGAGCTGACGAACGCAATGTATACACTGGGCGTTCACGATCACGTCTGCCGAAATTTGCAACGCTACGCGCCGGAGAAGTGGGTCAAATTTCAAGCTGAACGCTGCTTGCCCTTCTTCTCGCGGCCGCGCGCCCAGAGAATGAGGGGATGACGTACATGAGAGAATGGCCCTACGTAGATGGTAGTGCTGTGACGTCGGTCCTCTTTGTAGACGACTGTGCTCTGACGTCGCCAACAGTAGCACGTGACACTGCGATAAATATTTGACACGACGTGTAGTTGTGTAATTTGTTGCTTGAATAGATGAATGAAACTTGAGAGTAATAATAAAACACAGAAACGGAATGTGTGCGTTTTCGTTTTTAATTTTTACTGCGAATCGCAGCGAGATTAAAGACTAGTCTGCCTCCGTTTCGCACGCGTTCGTGTTCTCGCGCTTTGCGCATCGTGCAGACGCCACCCTTTACCAGGAAACTATTTTTCTACCGCGTTCCAGCGCTCATTAGGCTTATCCTCCCACGTCTAACTAGGTGTTCATGCGGCACACCGCTAGTCTCGCGTCCGTACAAATGTCGCAGCTTTCGTGCTCAGTAATAGGTTGAAAGCCAAGTCACGGCCGCTAAATAAAAAAGAGGTGCGGCCTGCCGAATGGGTGCGTTTTCAATGGGGGAACGCGTGACATGGAGAGTTTTGAGACGCTACCGCGGCGGCGCTGCACATCGGTAAACCGCGGCCGCTAGAAAGCGAACGCTCGGGGCGTTTGCTCGGGCGAGCGCAAGCAAACGCCCTTGCTGGAAATGAGCAACCGTACGCTTGCTTACGAGGTAGAAAAGGTGCGGGTTTTTTGTTGCGTTGGCTCTATCAGTGAGTGCTTAATGTGATTGGACATTTCACCATAACTTCGACGCCCAAGACCTGTCGCCGTAGTGGAGATCGGTAACTGCAAAGAAGTGGCACATTCACTTCGTTCACTTCAAGCAGTACGACAGCGCAAGGTGCTGCGACCGACAGCCGTGCCGAGCATATTTTCATCTTTTCCAGCTTACAAGCTAGCCGCGTCTTCATTGAAAGGTAGACCACTTGTTCGTGTTTTGCCTACTCCTTCCATATAGACGTCAGACTCTGCCCAGGCGGCGCTGCGAAAAACACCGCCACCAGCGCCCTCATCGTAGCCCTGGCACTAACTGGGTAGTGCAAAGAGAGCCGTCCGCAAGCGAATGTGCATAGGCCGCAATATAACCATCCTCTTTCGTTGGTGTCGAGGCGCGGTTTCCTGAAAATCAAAGACCTGGAAAGCTTCTTCCGCCAATCCACGCTTCAGAAACAAAGGAAGCTGATCAAAGCGAACTGCGAGTGCAATGCAAAACAAGTTTTAGTTATTCCCGCGCGCTGCAACTCGCAAGTACACGCGAGCATCACACGACACCGAGTTCGAGGCAAGCCCTCCGACATCCGTTCTCTAGAGCCTAAATGCGTTAAGATCGGGTATATACGTATGTCACAGCGATAAAGTACCTACATACACGATCAATTTACTTAGCTATGCATCTTACGATCAGTGGTACAAAACTCGGTTCATCAGGGACGAATGGCTCCGGCGATTTTCGCCTTTTCAGTTGCATTCTCCCTTAATTCATCTCTCGCTTCCTGTGCATTGGAGTGTTTTATTACGCATCCTCAAATGGTCTCTTGATGGTCGTCTTCCGTTTGTATGTACTGCAAATGGGGATACGTGCGTGTACACTTTCGCGGGGTACAACCAAAGGCAAAACCGTGGCCTCCGAGATAGCTACGGCAACCGCGGAAGACACGGGCGAAACAAACCTGAAGGGGGTCACGACCAACATTCTGCGACTTACTTGTATGACGCACGTGGTGCTGTTAGCTCTGTTAGCTAGTTAGAACCAGAACTCTGAGCCTTCTAAACGTACGTCCGCGATGCTGTGTTGTGACGACCAACTCGTCGCGGTGTGCGTATCACGCGTCTCCAGTCTGCCTCTAGCTGCTCACTTCGTGTTACACGACAAGCACCGCGGTCAGAGCCTCTGCTGAGCTTCATAGTGAAGGTTACCACGGTTTTGCATCAGGGCTACGCAAAACAACAGCAGAGCCACACATTCATGCCACCGGCTGTGGAGAACGCGGGTACTTCGCTTACCCAACACGCTCGCAACGGCCCGTATCCAGCGCTCTCGCCTTTCTTCTTCGTACGACAACTACGGAAATCGGTAAAACTGAACGTTGTTATTCAGTATTTTACGTCCGTGGCAATTCACAACGCAACAGTGCGTCTTTTGCGGAGTTTCTTCGTAGCGTGCGAAGGGGTCTCGTCTGCTGCTGTTTTCGCCGTCGTTCAGGCGAGTGATCCAGCAAGCACTTCACGACGGTTCGGTGGCGCGTCCGACTAGCGGAGAAGAATTCACAGCTCTCGTTCTGAGTTCTAAATGCGCAAACACACGCGATATTAAGCTCAATCGTTCTTTCACACTCGTTAGTTGCACCTGGTCCCATAGCAAACTGTGCGAGAGAGTCGGTCTATGCACTACTCAATACTTCTCCGACAGGTGGCGCCACACGTCTTGGAAACTCCAGAGTCTGACGTCTATCGAACAGCAAACAATATTAACTAGACGAGTACCAAAGCTCAAGAAAAGAAGTCGTCAATCCCTTGCGTGCAAAAATTGCTGAAACAGAAAGCGTGGTGAGTGGAATGACGTCGAACGCGGAAGGATTCTCTGGACTGGACGGCCGCCTACACAGCCCTGCCGTGGAAGACCGCGTTAAAACGCGAGAGTTAAAATCCAATGAACCTCCAGTTCGGTGTGCAGCGCTGTGTGTATTTCCGCCATTTCTTGTTTTCGTTTTTCACCTGCGCTGTTTCTTCAGGAAGTGAGTACGCGCCAACTCGGCCAACTTGCCATTTTGGTACAATATGTAGGCAAGACGCTTGCTTTTACTGAGTTTCAGTAATGCAGTTCAATGGTAACAACTCATGTTTGAATAGGTGCCATTTAAAAATGGCACTTATTAGTGCAATGCGAAGCAGATGTACCCCTGATTTAGCAAGTATATACATTGCAAATATTCCATGTCATGCTAGTTTATTTTGAAGAGCAGAACGCAATCACGCATCTCTAAAAAAGCCCCCACAATGAGGAAGTCGGGCACGCAGATAAAAGCTAGAGCATTCAAACGACTGAGGACATCAACGAACTGCAGTGGACCACTTTTGTTCCCAGTAGAAGAAAAAAAAAAGAACGATTGTTCAATAAAGTTTTACATTCATCCGTCTATCTTTTGGCAGCGGCGCTATGCAGCACGCTTATAGGTGTGTCTTCATGTGAGCATGCCCTTCTCGCGTATAGTAGCAATAACCGCAAAGGAAACCATACTGATACGTCATCTGACGTGTCTTGCACATAAATAGCCGAAATGCAATCACAGGTCAACGTGAGGCGGCTGTAATGACCGCTAAAACGAATGCACGCAGCCGGCTGGCCGCCCGTGCGAGCGGGTTTTCTTTACTAAAGCCCCTTGATCTAGGAAAGTAACGACACTCTCCTCCGCGCGCGCGTTTCCTCCTCGATTCTCCTCGCCCGCCGCCGGCGCGCGCTGCGCGCGGCGCCATTTTACGCCGGGGCTCCCGCGGACGCGCGGCAGAATTCAATACAGGCGCGTAATTTGGAACCACTTGCGCGCCCCAGTGGTGTAGAAAACTTTGAAAAACGGTGTTAACAAGATCGAGAACACTGAAATGAACGTTCATTAAAAGATTAGTTTCTTCCGAAAGCCGTGCAAATGGGGCATGCTAATTTAAAAGGAGTTTTATGGAGCGTTCCCTCATGCAGACGTTGTTTCTGCCGCATGATAACATGCTTTGCATCTGCATCTGATATAGTTTATACCAGATGCGTTTGTGGTGTCCTGACTTCTTTCTTGTGTCCGTGTTTGCACGCCCTGTCTTTTTAGAATGAATACTTACCAACTAGCTCAGCTATCTGTTATTCTATGATATAGTTTAGCTTGCGTCATGTCCGCCTGTGTCCGGATTTTTTGTCGCTTTCCTGTGCGCTCATGTGCAACACAGGTGCTTAAAGCGTCGCATCTTTTAATGACTTCGTGGATAATACATTTTCAATCCATGTGTTATCTTGACGTGAATGTAGGTTTGCGCGGGTGTCTCCTAACTGACCAAGACGCTTGCGCAGTCTCGGCACGATCAAGTAGGGCCAACAGTAACGCATCTACCGCAATAACAGAAGCGCCGTAAAAAGAGATTTCAGAATAGTATTTTGAGGTTCGTGTCAAAGAAACTAGCACTCGGTTTACCTGTGAGAGGAGACATTCCGTACGTTGAGGATAAGTAAACGCCTCTAGTAACGTATTATGATAGTTACTACATATTGCAACGGCATTTTCGTGTAACAGAGTTGCAACTGTGAATTTCATTAGGCAAAACAAATTATAAGAGCCAGAATCAGAGTGCAATATCAGCAGGATGTTTTATTTTCATGCGCGCGCAACTCGTTGGTTTATACGTAACTAAAAAGAGCGTCGTATCATAGTCAGCCCCAGAATCATCGCTAGTGCATAACTATGTTATGAAGTAGTACTGTTTCGAAAAATACAGTGTCAAGAAAATATAAAAGTGGTAATAGTATATCACTGCACAAATATACACAGATTTACACATGACACAGAAGTTTCACTGCGACAAAAGTTGGACGGAAGACGATATCTCGCACTATCAGCTTGTTGTTTACAAACAGCGCCTTTATATTCTCGGAAGTGACAGTGAGGAGAGGTAGCACGTTTTCTTTTGAGCCGAGCCACTTTTTGCAAAGAATATTCCACGCGGATATTCGTGCGATTGAGATTGGCTGCGCATATTCACAGTCAAGCCAATAATTTTATGAGCTCGATAGTCGGATACAGCCCAAGAAGCACTTAGAAAATAACAGTGTACATGCAGTGAGCATTGGTAGACGTGGTATCCCGTGACGCAAACAAGCGCTGTTTTCGAAGGTCCATTCAAAGTATACAGCTTAACAGGGACAACTGCAGTGCCTTTACGATAAGCATAGGCACTCGTCAGGTGAATGGTCATAAAGCAGACAACACCGTAATCAATACCGGTGTCACGCGGGCACTTTTGATCGTGATCGGGGCCGACCGGATTAGGCTCGATCCGGATCAGGTGCTGCTACACGGTCACTTTGATAGCGATCAGGTTCGATCGGGATCGAGACCTTCGTGATATACTCATCGACATCTGGCTCCCACAGATTGCGATTTGATTTACGTTTGCGCCATACTCGATCTGGATTTGTTTGTACCGTATAGTAGCGATGATTGTTGATTGCGATCAAGAAATTCGATCGGGATTGACTGTGATCGCGATGAAAAGTGCCCGTGTGACTCCGGTAAAAAAAAAGATAATCTAGTTTCTTATTGGGAAACGGACAGCGCGTTAATGCATGCAGGCGTGACTAAGACGAGCCATTTCGGCCGCAGCATGCTAGATAACGGCTCACTTGCGCTCACCTTCGCTATCACGGTGTTATTGTTTTGTGTTGCGCAGTGGTTGTTTTTATATTTTTTTCTTGCGCCGGATCGCATTTATGTTATTATTTTTCTTGCATAGACATCCACGTTCCCCCTCGAAAAAAAAAAAAAGAAAACAAGAACCTAAAACGAACGCCAGTAAGGGTCATTCGTCCAATCGTTTCTTTTTTTTTTTTCACCAAACATTCACGTTAAGCGGAACCTAACAATCACGACAAGCGCGATCGAGAAGCTGTATTGTTCGCAGCGGAAAGCAGTTTTTGTAGTTGTGCATTTCAGACTGAATAACAGTTGCCGACATGCGAAGTGATGGAGTCTCAGCATATTATTCAGCATATTGAGAACAGCCCCATTTTTATGCAACGCGTAAATAGCCGAGAAAAAGAAGAACGTTTATGAGCATCCAGAAGAATATTAAAAACGCTGCATTCGGCAATGCTTTGACACGATCGATAAGAAAGGCGCCTTTCCTCGCAAAGAACACTGTTCCTTGTCGAAACAAGGTTTTTTCGGCCCATGTTTTGCAGCCACTGCTTGTTGCGCCGGCCATCACGCTTACTTTGGGGAATCGTAAAAAGTGCATAACCGTTCGCACTCTCGTTGTTGCAGTTATAGGCGCAACACGCAAAGCACAGAAAACAAAGCGCGCGCAACGTTCGCTACGCGGAGCCCCGGCGTAAAATGGCGCGAGCGAAAAAGAAAAATACCAGCAAAACACAAGATCCACGTGTCTCTAAGGGCAACGGCGAAGGAGACCAATCGTCGGCGCGGAAAGAGCGGCGGAGAACGGGAGGCCGCGAAAGGGGCGAGGAGGGAGAGAGGAGGACGCGCGCGCGGTGGCGAGTACAGTGAATGGCGGTACTTTCCCAAGATCAAGGGGCTTTATTCTTTACCGTTGTGCAGCGCTGCGGCGGCGGGAGCAAGAACTAGCGCTGTCACCGGCGCAAAGCAGCGTTCGGCAGGCCGCACCTCTTTTTTTATTTAGCGGCCGTGGCCAAGTGATCGGCGAGGGCGTATTCAGCATAACTTGCAGAGATGAAGCGCAAAGAACGCCGCCACAACACCGCTCGTGCCTCTCGGGCTCGGGCTGGTTCGGGCACGTCATGCGCTCGTGACATTGTGTGCGCATGACGTGTTCATGCGTAGGCGTTATGTGATCTTCCTGCTCGCGTGCCGAAGAGGGCAGGGAAGGGATTTGGCTTGCGAAGGCTGCACGGGGCGAGTGGCAAGGGTTTTCAGCTCGCCTCCTCTCATCATGGTTTCGCGCCGCTACAAATTATTCTTTTTATCGGCTTCTAACGGACTGATTAGAAAAATTCTTGTGGCATAATGCTCCTTATTGGGCTCACAACAACTTCCAATGTCTAACTGAAATTCGATATGTCACCTGGTGAGGGGCCCTTTAACACAATCGCGTTAAAACAACGCCTATGCAGATGCTCCAACTTATTTTCTGTAAGCGCGAAGGACACGTAACACAATCACGCTTACACGCTTACAGGAAATATGGATCAGTACCAACTAGCCCGATCTCAGTGCCTTCCAAGGTTCCAACTTAACCTAAGGTAAATTGTTTTCTCTAGGCATCTGATTAGGGGGACACTTTTGTTGGCGCAGGTACCCGGTGTGGTGGCTTAGGGGCTAAAGGGTGACGCCGCTAAACACAACAGTGTGGGTTCGACTCCCGGCCCCGGAAAAATGAATCGAATTTAGGCGGAAACGAAGCGCATAAACGCCCGTTTCATTTACTTAAGTTTTCCAGTACTCAAACGAACACCCTCCTTTCACAGGGAACCATTATAGCTCTTATTTTATAGTTAGCTCCGAATTTACACTAAGAGCAAAAACACTTGATCTGTGAGCGTATTCCAGCCGACAGGGCTCCAATTATAAGGACGAAAATAAAGCAATGTCTCTCCCTCTCCAATTCCAAGCTAAAATTATGGACAAATGCTGGTTTAACCTTTGCTGGGATGAAGCCGCGGGAACTTCAGCGCCAGCATTGTTCTAAAGCCCTCCTTTTAAGTACGAATACAGCGCTGTTCTTTGTACACTTATCACTTCAACGGTAGCGGTATATGCGGTTGGTAATGCCTTTCGTGAAGAATTATGCTGACTTTGTATAATCAAATAATGTAAAAGATGCAGTATCGCTACCTGATTTAGTCGATTTAATATTTAGGAGGTGTAATAACACATTACAAGACATTTTTATATGTAGGCCAATTTCAGCTTATATTAAAGATTGCTGAAGTTATCACAGGTTTTGGTGTGTCATTCGGTCACTCTATAGCATCGTCAAGTTATATAATAAAATGCAACAAGGAGTGTACCGCATATGCTGCTCGCTTTTTTTCATTTCTGGTATTTGGATGAATTACGTTATGTATTCGCTTTAAATTCGCAAATGTAATCTCCTTGTTATATTTCTTACGTTGCGAAACTCTTTTAACAGAGAATGGGTCGGACACATTTAGGGGAAACGCTCCATCAATATATAAGAGTTCATAGCGGCTGGTATTTAGCATAAAATTCAGCGAACTGTTCTTTTTTAAAAATTTCTCGACGCCGTCATTAGGCGTTACGTAAGGCACATTTATCCTGCAAAGCGAAATTTATGCGATCTTGAACACTTACGAAGTGTTTTCGTTAAATCTGGATGGCACTCAACCTATTGTTGATTGCCTTATTCATATAAAATATGTATTACACTATAATCACATGTCACGAGAAAACGTGCTATAGTCCGGATGTGAGATTAGTAGTATTGAACATATGGGGATAAGTAAGGAATACATACATACATACATACATACATACATACATACATACATACATACATACATACATACATACATACATACATACATACATACATACATACATGCGTACGGGCGTACGTACGTACGTACGTACGTACATACATACATACATACATACATAAATACATACATACATACATACATACATACATACATACATACATACACACACACACACAAATACGCACTGTGTGCTATTAAATATATTTTGAGTGGGCGAGCGCCAAAGGGGAAGTCTTTTTCTGTTCGCGAGCGTCAGCTTAAGCATCGCGCGCTGCACAGAAACGGTGTACGTCTTATCTACGTGACGGAGAACACGCGAGCCGCTGGTACAGGCGACGCTTTGTGCCATCAGGCACGTAGGCACACCCGCGCACGTGGTACTCTACTCGCAACCGGATGAGCTGCGCCCTCGCTGGCACATCGTTCGTTGGCGTGATGTTCAGCTTTATCTATTTCTCTCTCAATTTAAAATCAATAATATAACAATGTCGCAAAGCTAATCGCGGCCAGCACGCACTGCGGCGCGTATTTATTTGAGCGCATGAACGCCCCATTATTTTTTTTTGCCATTTTCTATTCCTCGTCATTGTGACAAATCCAGACCGTAAACGCGCTGCGAGGTTTTCTCGTAGACAGTGTGAACAGACAAGTCCTTCGTGAGCGGTAGTTAACGTGCATTTTAAGTGCGAAGAAATAAAAAAAAATTCATTCGTATTCACAATACAGCTACTGTACACCCTTTTGTTATTTTTGCAGTTTCATTAGGCGCTTGTCTGAGTGATTGCATGACCATGCGGAATTGCTTTCTTAGCGTAGTGCCATTTTGTTGTATACGCTTGCAGACCACTATAATGCCATACTAATTTCTTATGTCATTGCCATTATTGTTGTTGTTCCGTTTGCCTTTTCGCACCCATCACTTTAAGACATATGAAAGGAAAATAGTTGCTAAACTTTCCGTTTTTTTTTTCATATTAAAAAAAGTATACCGAAATCATGAAAGAGAAACTATAAGTACTTTCAAAGAAGCACACAATATGGCCGGTAACACATATATTCTCAGTTTCTTTTATAATGTGATATGCCATCGTTGTTACTGGTAAACAAATGCTGCTTTTGTAAGCACCCTATAATATGCCATTTCTATCAATAAGTGTGTGAATTGTGAACTGTAGTTTATGAAGAGACTCATTTCAAATATTCGGTTAATTACGGACCAGTGAACAAGGCGATAGAAGAGTTAGTAACGTCGTACGGTTTGATTAATTTCATGAAATCAAAGACCGCAGTATACATACGCATTCGATAATAAGCTTTATAATAATGTGATAATATGTGAGCATTTTATCAACAGGGTGAATACCAGGTGCATTACGTCCACCTTTTACCTACGTTTGTTTCTAAATTAAAAAAAAACACATAGGTACATCCCACGCATTGTGGGAATCGATTTCATGCGAAGTAGTCAGCGAGTAGACTATACCACATTTCCTTGCTTTATTTAAGCCTATAGCGTTACGAGAATGGATCGACGTCATTGTGAATTTTGAGCAGTTTTGAGCATATCGCGGGCTTACCAGACTGTGGTACAATACTTGACTGCCATGCAGAATTCCGACGTTCGATTTTGGCTCGAACCCTGATCATTATTTTTTGCGTCGGTAGTTTTCACTTTCCCACAACGCCGCCGACGCAGGCACCGACGCTGGCACGCGGGCTCTTTAACACCTTCGTGACCGCGCCTCTTCCCCTAGATAGTATGTTATCGATGACTTCAAGTTCAAATTTTGGCACTCTCTGTGCGCTTTTGTACAGCTAACGCAATTTAAAGGGTAAAAGAGGTATTTGATTAGTTTTGCTTTTGAGTTTCTTTTTTCCGCCAAGAGGGGATTTTCAATGTTCCTTCGAAGCCGGAGAGTTGAGCACTCGTGGTTTCGGTTAGGACGTCGACGTCGCTCGCGGGTGGTCCACGAAAACGGTGAATTTCGACGAATTCCGATGAATCTGAGCGTCAATCTCGGGATGATGGTAGCAGCATAGACACGGAAGACGACTTTGATTAGACAGACTTCAGTACGGATGGCGATAGGGCGTCAAACCGCCCCGGATCATCAGCAGGCATCCGCCGGTAAGTTTCGTTCTGCTGCACATTTCTGTAAACGTATCCGGTGCGTACTAAAGGTGGCAGCTTTTATCTGCATGGTGTCAACTTCGTTCGGGCGGGAGCATCTTCTGCAGGCTGCAGAAAGAGCGGAGTTCTCCCCTCGAAGATGGCGCGGAATGTAGCTTGACCTAACACTCCGGAGTGCCTCCCGAAGGCTTTTTCACCGCAGAAGCCGTCAAGGAGATGCGCAACCACACAAATAAGTATGCGTGGCTGCATATTTTCGAAAAGCCAACGCTCAGCGAGAGGGACGGATCCTGGAGGGAGGTCACTGTACACGGAGATCGTCCAAGCCCCGCGCGCGCATTGCCATTGGAATCGACGACACATATTACCAGGCCTTCTTCGACCGTCAGTCATGCCACGGAAAACGTTCAAGGCATTGCTTGCCTTCATGAGTATCTCCGAGCCGGAGAAGAGAACAATCACGTCTCACAGGAAGCTTCACCGCGTGTCTTCTCTCCTGGAACGCATGGACGATTCATTCGCGCTATTTTTTCAACCGCGAAGGAACCTTTCCGTGGATTAGGAAACGGTGAAATCAAAAGGCCAGAATAACCGAGAGCTGAGCTAGTTGGTAAGTATTCCTCCTAAAAGGATAGGGCGTGCAAACACGTACACAAGAAAGAAATCAGGACACCACAAACGCCGTTTGTGCTGTCTTGACTTCTTTCTTGCGTCCGTGTTTGCACGCCCTATTCTTTTAGAACAAAAGGTCAGTCTGGTACTCGGCAGCACATGAGGGACAAAGTGGTCAAATGAGGATGTAAATTATGGGTTTTGGCATATTCGGAAACGGGATGCACTGTTCATTTCAACGTATACACGGAAAGGCACCTCAGGGTGCCGAGCACCAACCACCAAAGGTTGGCAAAAAGTGTGGAGCTCACTCAGATTCTCTCATAAAAGATAATTTGCCTTTGGGGCTCACTGGGGCTCAGACTCACCAAAATGCTCCTCATTCGGACACACTCGGACTCAGACTGACTGAAATGTTTCTCAACCGAACTCACTCGGACTCAGACTCATCAAAATATTGCTCGCTCGGACTCACTCAGACTGAGACTCACGGCTCGATTTGAATCTGAGCGAGTCGACTCATGAGTCCTTTAGCTTATAATTAACTTTTTTGACCATAGTGTCAATGCTCTTTAACATCAATATCCCATATAAGTGATGTCCTACTTGGCGCGTTTTGATCTCACACCTTCAAATACGAGTTATGAATGGTTACAATCCCGTAAGGGCATTTTTATCGAAAGAGATGACTCACACGAGATATTTTTGTCAAGAACTACCCGTGAAACATTTTGCCAGAGGGAGGTCCAAAGCCACCCTCCGCCCCCCCCCCCCCCTTACCTCACGCCTCTGATCAATAAATATTGAGATGGCGTATGAACGCTTGTGCTTTGAAGTATGTGTAAGTAGACGTGAGTATAAACGGGAGTCATCATAAGGCTGATAGTAATGCTGAAGTTGGGTAGATAGGACCATAGGTCGGCAAAAAAGTTTGGAGCTCACTAAGACTCACTCATGAAATATATTTTGTCCTTCGGACTCACTCGTACTCAGACTCACGAAAATATTACTCACTCAGACTCAGACTCTCGACTCGATCTGAGTCTGAGTGAGTCGACTCATGGGTGAGTTTGCCAACCTATGTCAACCACACACACACACACACACACACACACACACACACACACACACACACACACACACACACACACACACACACACACACACACACACACACACACACACACACACACACACACACACACACGCACACACACACACACACACACACACACACACACACACACACACACACACACACACACACACACACACACACACACACACACACACACACACACACACACACACACACACACACACACAAAGAAAGATACCAGAAATGCAAACTATGCTACGAAAAAAGGAATGTTCAGCAGAAAAAAAAAGATGTTTTCTGCGAAATATGTGCAGCCGACCTTAGTTTCACCGCGTCGAGAAACTGCTTCGAACGATGGCATGATGGGAACTAGTGCTTATATTTTTGCATGTATGTAAATAACTTTAGTACTTACCGAGCTTATATTTGCAGTAATATTCTATAACGGCTTTGAGTTCAAAACGTATATTTCGATTTTTTAATCTCTACCTGTACAGGGTAGCATATATGTTCTTATGATTTTCTTTTTGTTACATTTTTCTTTGTTTCGATAATTTTATGATAATATTCCGAATAAATATGTTGTATGAAATTAATGCTGTTGGAATGACCAGTTCCATACCATACAATTTAGCATATATAAATTTATGTGGCAGGAAAAAGATATTTTCCGCGGTCTCGAAAGTATTAAGTGTATCGCGTTAAGATTTCGAACGTCTATTCTCACGATTTCTTGGTTGATGTAGACTGTCAATCACTTGTGGCTCATACCCGCATTCTACGGGCCGTGGTATTTGGGCATGCGCCACACGTGACTGAGGCGGAGAGTTTTATGTCATAACCTGTTAAATGTGTTCATCACGCACTTATATACTCCTATTATAATTTTTGTGCATACCGAGTTAAGGAAACGACCACGAGAGCGCCCAGACGTGGGCGGATAGATAGATAGATAGATAGATAGATAGATAGATAGATAGATAGATAGATGTATAGATAGATAGATAGATGTATAGATAGATAGATAGATAGATAGATAGATAGATAGATAGATAGATAGATAGATAGATAGATAGATAGATAGATAGATAGATAGATAGAAGAAACGGTCAAAGTGTCGTTTGCTCGCTAAAAATGCTTCGCATTTGAAATCGCGACGTAACACTAAATATTAAATAATAGAATAAATGGGAAAAATACAATCGCAAGTCAAAGACCGATATCCTCGACATCCGCGGTACAAGCGTACGTGTTATAATCTGGCCGCCGATATACGTGCTTCAAGTAATGGATATGCGAGTTTGCGCATCACGTTTTCCTTCTGATGATATCGTTAGAAGAGACGCCATACATGGTTTAGAGTCTTTAGACGTTGCTCTAGCAAGTGAATCTAACAAAGACAAGAAAGCTGACAGGGGCAAGTTGATTAATCGCGTGTAGGCGGGAGGCACTGCGGAAATATGCTAGCCTTCCTCAGAGTACACGACAGAAGAGGGCTACAATAATTGCTGGTGTTTTACGGGCCAAAACCACGACATTATTATGAGGCACGCCGTAGTGGAGGGCTCCGGAAATTTCGACCACCTGGGGTTCCTTAACGTGCACCATAATGTAAGTACACAGGCCTCAAACATTTTTGCCTTCATCGAAATGCAGCCGCCGCGCATGGTAACGAACCCGCGACCTTAGCGTCAACAACAGCTGAGCACCGTAACCACTGTACAACCGCTGCGGATCACAGAAAAGTAACAAGCAGGCGCGCAGTGAAACAATGATTGTCAAGCTGATTGTCAATGATTGTCATCACGGCTGGGGTGCTTCTGCCGTCGTCACGCTGCTTTTGCTCACGGGGACTTCGTCATCACGTTGTCACGCCGGATTATACAAGCTGATAATTTGTCCCACCATCATCAAATACTTGTGTCGATGACAGCGCTCTACTGCGGAAGACTTTACAGTAGCTGTTCGCTTTAGTCACAATAATTAAACGTTGCTCCAATACTTCTTTTAGCAGTCTCCGTTTATCCATTCGATGATTTTAAGAACTTGATTAACAGCAGTGTGTGCGCAAAGCTATTGCATTAATTTTGTTGCCTCAAAAGGTTTTGTATTTTCGAACGGCGCTTGAGTTAGCGGAAATCAAACTTCCTCGCTTTGAGTCACATGTCAGTATGCTTCGAAGGTCGTAGCTTCAGAAAGCATCTTGCTGCATACTTACCTGGTGTCGGATTTCCGGTGATCACTGAGGCCGGGTTCCCGTGCCGAGGCCTTTTCCATTGCACTACGGTGGGCTGAAGCACGCCACTATCCCAAACCGGGGTAGGTGGGGCATGTAATTTTTGGTAGTGGGGCTAGGCGTACGCGCCAGCTCCTTCCACATCGAAATGGAAAATCACGCTTTTCGTGGTAAAGGTTACATAAGAAGTGACGTGCGGTTAGGTGTGGTCGCCGTTCACTACATGCCAGTGGTGCTGCCATTCCGGACGCATAAAATGGGAAAAATCCGGTAGATCCATACTGTGGGAATCGGCTTCATGTGAAACAGTCAGGCAACAACAACCTGTGCCGGATTATGAACATTGAGCCAAGAGTTACGAGCTGGTTCGACGTATTCGTGTAGACTGAGTAGTTGTGCGCATATCGCGTGCTTACTAGGTACCGTCAACAACACCGTCCTGTAAAGGACATCTCACGTTACGCCAACTCGCGTTACAACTCACGTTAGACAACTCACGGACAACTCACGTTAGAGCAGAGACGTCTATTTTATCGCTACGAACTGCATATACTACGGTGCGATGATGGGCACATCATAAGCAGTGGTCGTAGGCGTATTCGCGCAAAGCTTGACATAGCTTTCGTAGTATTACGTGTACATATGTAACGCTTATTTCATTGATGTAAAAGCGGACAGCCGACACTGCAACCATAATCGGCGTTATCCTGATGTGACGCTTGTAGAAGGTCTTTTTCCGAAGCAGCTTGAGGCACTAACGTGGCTCTGTGGTAGAACGCTTGAATACCACGCAGAATGCCAGGGTTCGAATCCGGCTCGAGCCGCGACATTTATTCTTTGCTTCCACTGGGATATTTAACCCACCGACAAGATCGCCGACACCGGCACCGCATTTTCTGTGACGCGGGCTCCTTGACACTGTCGGGTTCAGATTTTAAAAGTCTGGGTTGATATAGATTGAGGGGCACCCGCATACGCGCACACCATGGGCCGCGGCATGCGGGTATGTGCCGCACGTGACTGGTGGAAAGAATTTTATGACGTACGCGACAGGGAAGTCAAGTTATTCATGCAGTGACCTGCGAGTCTGGTTCGCCATACATTCACGCCCCCCTATGGAAACTTTGGTATGCACCAAGGTAAAGAGACGAGCACGAGAGTGTAAAGAAGTAGGCGGCTAGATAGATAGGCAGATAGATACACAGAAACGGTCGAAGCGCAGTTGGTTCGCAAAGGAATGCTTCGCATTTAACAAATAAAAAACTGAAGCAGCTTGACTAACTTAACGTCGCGAAGGCTGGTTAAACCAACGTTACTAGAATGTATTCTAGTAACATTGGGTTAAACCGCGTAGCTGGTGGCTTCATATACTAAGGAGAAAGCCCTAGATGCCTGATCAAACACGAAAATTGACCGGCGTCCCCCGTCGGCGGCGTCAATAGGAGTGATGCGAAAATTCATCTCGTGATGACGTCACCATATGACGTCAGCACGACCTCACCGATCTCGAGAAATTGTGACGTCATAATGACGGGACATGGTGAAGTCATCACACGACATCCTAACTTGATCACTGAGGCAGTGCGTGCAAAACCACCTTAGGTGCGGAAAGCTTTCGGTGGGGGGCGGGGCAGGATAAAACATCGACTGAGAAGAAAAAAATTTATTCTTTTGCTGCGCTATACTGAAACACCAGGACGAAAACTTTGAGGACGTTTGAGCTTCGCCTTCAAGAGTAGAGCGGGATAGCGTAATCGGGCCCCGTGCGCATCGCCTTCTGAAATGCTGGCCTCGCTTCCCTTCTCGGTGCATGCCTCAACCGTGCTGTAAGGAAAGGAAGAACTGTGCGCGTAACGTTGGCCGTTTCAAACTATCCCAGAATGCCTACTGCAAGTACAGTTGCGCAGTGCCCACTACGCCATAAATATTGCTTTTGCGAATCAGCGAAGGGCCCACTACGCATCCGTAAGGCAACACGCGATCCTACGCAGCTGCTCACTTTGCGGATGCTTTTGCTCATGATGCTGATCAAAGATGTCTGAGCGCTTTTAAATGCGAAGCATTTCTTAGCGAACTTCTGCGACTTTGAGCGTATCTATCTATCTATCTATCTATCTATCTATCTATCTATCTATCTATCTATCTATCTATCTATCTATCTATCTATCTATCTATCTATCTATCTATCTATCTATCTATCTATCTATCTATCTATCTATCTATCTATCTATCTATCTATCTATCTATCTATCTATCTATCTATCTATCTATCTATCTATCTATCTAGCCGCCTACGACTTTGTGCTCTCCTGGTCGCTCGGTTCATCGAATGTGCACCAAAATTGGTATGGCGTAACATGACTGTATGACGAACATAAATGACAAGTCATAACATGAAAATCATGACACGCATGTCATGTACAGCATGATTTACATGCTACGCTCATGGTGCGCTGGCGGCCGTTTCGCTAGATTGATATACACCAAAATTGGTATCTTGCGACGCGACTGTGTGACGAACATAAATAACACGAGTTAACATGACAATCATGACACGCATGTCATGCACAGCATGACTTACGTGCCACGCTCATGGTGCGCTGGCGGCCATTTCGCTAGCTTTATATACACCAAAATTGGTATCTTGCGACGTGACCGTGTAACGAACAAATAACACGAGATAACATGAAAATCATGACACGCATGTCATGTATAGCATGACTTACGTGGCACGCTCATGGGGCGCTGGCGGCAGTTTCGCTAGCTTCATCTACCCCGAATTCGGTATTGCGCGACGTGACTGTATGACGAACATAAAAACTCGAGTTAACATGAAAATCATGACACGCATGTCATGTACAGCATGACTTACGTGCCACGCTCATGGGGCGCTGGCGGCGGTTTCGCTAGATTTATATACACCAAAATTGGTATCTTGTGACGTGACTGTGTAACGAACATAAATAACACGAGTTAGCATGAAAATCATGACACGCATGTCATGTACAGCATGACTTACGTGCCACGCTCATGGGGCGCTGGCGGCGGTTTCGCTAGCTTGACCTACCCCTAAATTGGTATTGCGTGACGTGACTGTGTAAAGAACACAAATAACACGAGTTAACATCATGACACGCATGTCATGTACAGCATGACTTACGTGCCACGCTGATGGGGCGCTGGCGGCGGTTTCGCTAGATTTATATACACCAAAATTGGTATCTTGTGACGTGACTGTGTGACGGACATAAAAACACGAGTTAACATGACAATCATGACTCGCATGTCATGCACAGCATGACTTGCGTGCCACGCTCATGGGGCGCTGGTGGCCGTTTCTCTAGCTTGATCGACCCCGAATTTGGTATTGCGCGACGTTACTGTGTGACGAACATCAATAATAGGAGTTAACATGAAAACCATGACACGCATTTTCCTCAATGACATACAAGACGATGTGTGCAGCTGTTTGCTGGCTGCTTCGCATTACATCGATTCCCACAATGCGTGGGATCTGCCGGCTTTTTGATGAGTGGGCCTTTAAAACACCCACTCCGTGTGCAATTCACATGTTTTGACACCTGGCGCGATTCTGCACTTCTGCCACGCAGTATTACATGCGCTAGGAGACTTCCCCTCCCGCTACATGATGTTCATGTATTGCTTTTTTCCAAAGCAGTTTCAAGAAATCGCGTGGCTCTGTCGTAGAACACCTGCTGGCCACACAGTCGGCCTGTGTTTGATTCTTACTCGAACCGAAAATTTGAGAGCGCAGCTCTCAGGCGCCCTTTCCTGCGTTGAGCGGCGTCGGCGTAACCGACAGTCATCAAAAAATAAAATGAGAAAAAATATCCAGTATCAACGTGATTAGAACTGGGATCCTCAGCGTGGCAGTCGAGTGTTTTACCACAGAGTCACGCTCGTGCTTGCAACTGATTTGCAAAAAGACTTCATTCAGGTGTCATGTCGCGCAAAGAATCGCGTTAACCTATATGTAATATGGCGTGGTAGAAGCGTAAAATAACAACCAGGCGTTACACAACTGCGCAGCGAGTCTGTGGTTTAAAAATTCCCACCCACTGCAAAGTGCTTAGCCATAACTTTTCGTCGTCATCAGTCACGTGAAGCATCAACGAAGTCCACATGATACCTTACAGACGTGTAGCGGGTACCTCACGTATCCGCAGAAAGACGAACAATGGCGTAACGGGTGCTTCTCTACCTCACAATAATTATAATTTACGGCTGGGTGGATACCTTGCATGTGTACTCGTATTAGTGCCCCAACAGTGTTAACAACGGGCTCTACCAGCTCAGAGTTTACAACGGGCTCGTACCAGCACAGTACCAGCTTTCGCTGGTACTGTGCTGCACCTTCTGCGCAGACCTGGCGTAATAGAGCGCAGCTCTTAGGCACCCGTTCCTGCGTTGAGCGACGTCGGCGTCTGCGTAAACGACAGAGCGAACGAGGACGAAAGAGAGGGAACGCGGAGTCTGTTGATCACTTTCTTCCTCCGTCACGAGCGCTGGCTCCCCAGTCGGAGCTCCTACGCATGCAGGGCTGGCACACGGACTGCGGCTGGCTTCGCTTGTCGTAACGAGACTGTCGGCGTTTCGCTTGGTTCGCGACGCCTGTTGTGCACTGAGCGGTGTGCGCATCACTCGAGCGCTGCCAGCGTTCCTCTTGGTTCGCGACTCCTGCAATGCATAGAGTGGTGTGCGCAGCACTCGAGTGCTGTCGGCGTTTCGCTTGGTTCGCGACGCCTGCAATGCACAGAGTGGTGTGCACAGCACTCGAGTGCTGTCGGCGTTTCGCTTCGTTCGCGACACCTACAATGCAGAGAGTGGTGTGCGCAGCACTCGAGCGCTGCCAGCGTTTCCCCTGGTTCGCGACGCCTGCAATGCACATAGTGGTGTGCGCAGCACTCGAGCGCTGTCGGTGTTTCGCTTGGTTAGCGACGCCTGCAATGCAGAAAGTGGTGCGCGCAGCACTCGAGTACTGTCGGCGGTTCGCTTGGTTCGCGATGCCTACAATGCAGAGAGTGGTGTGCGCAGTACTCGAGTGCTGTCGGCGTTTCCCTTGGTTCGCGACGCCTGCAATGCACAGAGTGGTGTGCGCAGCACTCGAGTGCTGTCAGCGTTTCGCTTCGTTCGCGACACCTACAATGCAGAGAGGGGTGTGCGCAGTACTCGAGTGCTGTCGGCGTTTCCCTTGGTTCGCGACGCCTGCAATGCACAGAGTGGTGTGCGCAGCACTCGAATGCTGTCGGCGTTTCGCTTGGTTCGTGGCGCCTGCAGTGCACAGAGTGGTGTGCGCAGCACTCGAATGCTGTCGGCGTTTCGCTTGGTTCGTGGCGCCTGCAGTGCACAGAGTGGTGTGCGCAGCACTCGAATGCTGTCGGCGTTTCCCTTGGTTCGCGACGCCTGCAATGCACAGAGTGGTGTGCGCAGCACTCGAATGCTGTCGGCGTTTCGCTTGGTTCGTGGCGCCTGCAGTGCACAGAGTGGTGTGCGCAGCACTCGAGTGCTGTCGGCGTTTCCCTTGGTTCGCGACGCCTGCAATGCACAGAGTGGTGTGCGCAGCACTCGAATGCTGTCGGCGTTTCGCTTGGTTCGTGGCGCCTGCAGTGCACAGAGTGGTGTGCGCAGCACTCGAATGCTGTCGGCGTTTCGCTTGGTTCGTGGCGCCTGCAGTGCACAGAGTGGTGTGCGCAGCACTCGAACGCTGTCGGCGTTTCGCTTCGTTCGCGATGCCTACAATGCAGAGAGGGGTGTGCGCAGTACTCGAGTGCTGTCGGCGTTTCCCTTGGTTCGCGACGCCTGCAATGCACAGAGTGGTGTGCGCAGCACTCGAATGCTGTCGGCGTTTCGCTTGGTTCGT